>NC_141616.1:47619384-47792384 GCF_047967505.1 Dipteris shenzhenensis | reverse complement strand
CTCCCTTGAAAGTTGAAGGCAATATAGATTTGGAGCCTTTTCCCAGTTTAGACTATGAAAAACAAAAGTAAAGAAAAAATTGTGGTTGCCTTTTTGTTCATGTGAAGGTTTTTCCTGATGGGTTTTTTCCAGAGGTTCAGACTATGCATACAAAAATCTAATGTGTTTGTGGATTACATCTGGTTTTATCTTGATCCTCTCCTTCAAAGGAGAGACCCATCAAGAAACTGGTTTTTCCACCCAATGCAACTATTAGAAAAATCCCTGTCCTTGTGAACATCCCAAATTTTCTCATAATTGCAAAAATTGCTTGTTGCAATGAATGTCCTAGTTAGAGGTCTCATTGTGGGAGATACCTCAATGGCAGATGCTCAAGCCCTATTTGCCAAGATGGGAGTCAACCTTACATGTGAGGCAACTTGGAGGATAGGGAAGACGGGGATACCAACAACACCATTAGTGCTGAAACTCTAGACTCAATAGATAGGTCCAACCTCATGAGCATGTGAGCATCCTTGAAGGGAAGTAGAGTTTTATAGGAAATGGGTAGCTTTTAGGTCTAGTCAACTTTTTTTAGTTTTTAAGGTTTTTTTAGTTCTTTTAGGTTCACAGTGTTTATCAACACCTACAGAGGCCACAAGAGGAAATAAAGATGTCACTAAAGGAAATATAGATTCCATAAGAGAAAATACCAATGGCAGTAGAGGAAGAAACAAAAGAGATCACTCGAGTGCGACCAACATCATTTGTGATGTTGATAAAGTGCCAGGTCCAGAGCAGAATGATTCTACAGACGTTATACTAGACTTGAATAATGTGCTATTGTGTGTTCTTTACGAGCAAGTGCCCCAATTCATGTTGGAATATGACCCTCATGGGGATGGGTCTTGGATATAAGGTTCAAAGGTGTTGGATGATTGGCACAATGAAAGCATGACAGGCCTACATATGCATCGGACGAAGGATTATGGATATGGTTCTCATATAGCAGTGGTCTCCTACCAATATTCGTTCAGTGAATGAAGGTGTCCATGTGAATCAAGAGCAGCTGATAGGATTTATGTGTGTTTTTGGCTGAAAGAGTTGATCATGAAGATTCTCATTTAGTCAAATATGATTTGGATCTCCTTTGTGTGCTTTTGTAAAGCAAGTTTGAAGATGCAATAATTTCTATCAGAAGTTCACTATGCTAGAGTCTGTTCATGACAAAGTTTAATGGCATTTGAGATGTTATTTACAGTTAATGAAGAAAGGGAATTTGTTGTGCTACAAGGAAGACAACTACCTCTTAGATTTGCAGTTTTTTTGATGATTTGAGTGGGTGATCGAGTGGAGTTATGGAACTCGGTCCTTTGTGGGTAGTTTCACCTTTGTTTGGTTGCAATTTCATTTGTGCTATAGTGGTTTCTCATTCCTTTGATGCTTTTATGGAGTCTACAATTTCGATAGATCAACACCTATTGGGCTATTGATGTGGCTAAAGATAACTAGGCATTTTAGAGCATGAATAGAGTTTCAAAAACTGCTCGGGCTCCTAGTGAGTGTTTAGTTGTTTGTAGGTGGTCTTGGCTCTTTTTGAGTAGACTATATTTTAGTTTGTTCAAGTTGTTTGGTTGGTTTAGCCTTTGGTCGATTTATTGCTGAAGATTGGGCATTCGAAGACACAATTTAGAATTGCTAGCTAATAGCAATTGTTGAGATGGTCGGATCTTTTGCAGGGTTGACCATCTTTTAGGTGTTCGAGATCTATGTGCTCAAGTCTTCTTTTGATTTATGGACTCCCTATTTGGTTCAAGAGGGATTGTTGGAATATGACCCTCATGGGGAGGGGTCTTGGATCTAAGGTTCAAAAGAGTTGGATGATAGGTTACTGATGTGATCTCATGGAAGCTCATTGGTTGGCTGATGTGGAGACTTACTAGTGATCAATATTTGAATGGAAGGATTATGATTGGCTCCCACATGTAGCAAGGGTGGCTATTGGTAAGCATGCAACAACTCGTGGTTGCTAGCAAGTTCCAGAGGCAGTGTATGGTTCAGAGAGGTGACTCGTGGTTCTTCTACAAAAGTCGATAGTGAGGCAGTTCTTCTCTCTCTTTGTCCAGATCTCTCTTATGAGAGTCATCTCCTTCAACTTAGTCATGGGTGTCTAGTGTTTGGAGTAGGGCATCTGCCTGTAGTAGGTAGTCCTTAGTTTGAGTCCTGCTTGAGTTGATATCATATGTAAACTATGACAAGGCCTGTAGGCATGAGCAGTAGTTCATGGTGTATGTTTTTGGAGCTTGTTCCTCCTCATAATTATATGTGATGCTTTGGTTTTCCATGTGAGATTCTATAGCAAATGATGAGCATGTACTGTTATGAGTTTGAGAGAAGGAGCCGATTGTAATTATTATCTTATGCAAGATTTAATTGGTTTCTGTATTCCAAGAGGGTTGCTCCTCACTTAAATTCTACAATTCCATGGTACATAGCCTAGATGATAGAGGTGCGATTTGACTACTGTGTTCCTTATCTCGTGAGCAAGTATGGATCTGGAATCATGCTATTTATTTTTTGCATTGGTGCTTGGATAATTTTACTATCTACATTTGGAGTTGTATGTAGCAAAAGAAAGTCAGGTAGCTAGTCGAGGTAGCATTTCCACACTAAGCATCCAAATTAAAGGCCATCTTCTTAGCGAAGAGCATTTCCAAATGCAAAAGAACTCAAAGACAATACTAGGAATAGAGAAGCCAAATTTCTATAGTGTCTCAAATTTCTTAGCCAAGTTCAAAGAGTTTAACCAATTCAACACTTTGTAACAGATCATTCATCATACAAGTATTTCAAGAATCTACATCAAAACTGCGTGACCATTCCAAAAGCTTCAAGACCTTAAAATATTACAATTCAAAGCATTCTTAACTGACAAGATTCTAGATTGGCTTAGTATTGGTTACTTGTAGATTTCCATCCAAAGTTGCGCTTGAAAATCGAATAAATACATGCTTAGACTCTAACCTAATAATAGAATAGATTTTAGTTACTAAATACTTACCAACCAAAAAATAGAACACAACTAAGTATTATATAGATGTGTCCACGTGCACTTTCAAAGGTACATGTATGGGGAGGGGCCGTGTTGGGTATACCTTACAATCAATCCCCTCCTAAGCATGAATGCATCCAAGTTAAACACTACCAAGTATAATGTGTCTTTCTTATAGTCTAATCATGACTTTGTTGTTTACCCTTTATTTATAGGATATCTTTCAAGAGAATGTAGCAATGCTTCTCTTATGAGCTCTCAATACCAAAAGACCATAGAGTAAGATCCTATCTACATAACTTGCTTTGAAGTCTTAAAAAATCATGATTTTGTTGTTTGCCCTTGATTTGTAGTAAATCTTTCAATAGAATATAGTGACTCTTCTCTTGTGACCTCTCTAGAGCAAAAGACCATAGATGTGTACAAAAGAGTAAGATACTAGATATCAATCAAAGCAAGTTGTGTGTATATCAATAGCACAAGCCTTAAAATACCTTATGATGTCACAAATGGCTATCTTTTCTTTTATATGCACATTAGACTTGTACTTCTGTCATTCAAACATTTACCGATGGCACATGTTCTCAAAATGTTATTACTAAAAAATGATGTTCTTCGAAATGCTTAGATATCTATAATTTTGATCATTCATGCGTTGACCTATGGAACTTTGATCATTCATGCGTTGACCTATGGCATATGCTTTTAAAATATTATAACTCCAATGTTCATTGAAATGCTTGGAGATCTCAAAATAGATCCAGGATATGTTCAACTACTCCAATTAGAAAATAGATCCAATATGTGTTCTACTCCAAAATAAGCTTGAAATGCTTGGAGATCTAAAAATAGATCTAGGATATGTTCATTGAAATGGAGATCTCAAAATAGATCCAAGATATGTTCAACTACTCCAAAACAAAACCATTTAGTCACGTGAGCACATGGTTGAAATTTTCAATGCTTGGTTTCCCTTGTGCCATGTGTTGTGTGGTAAAAGATATTGATAAAGTAAAAAGCCTCAAATAATACAAGCCAAGCTTAGAGAGCCTAAAATATAAAACCCACAAAGAAAGCCCTTGGGAGTGGGCATGTGGACACTTAGAGATAAATACATCATGCTGATCAATGTCAGCCAAGTTACATGTGGTGCCTTCTCTATCTTGAGGGGAGAGGGAGAGCTATGTGGCATTAACAGCAAGATGTATTAGGGGTTGTATGCAATCACACACATGTTCTGTCAACATAGAACAAGGGTGCATGCATGTGCATGCCTTGTGTTTGTGTGTGTGTGTGTGTGTGCACATGCATGCGTTTGTGTTTGTGTGTGTATGCATGTCCTTTTTGTGTGTGTGTGTGTGTGTGTGTGTGTGTGTGTGTGTGAGAGAGAGAGAGAGAGAGAGAGAGAGAGAGAGAGGTGGATTTACATGCAACAAATTTGCACAATCTTGTTACACTTGGATACTGAGAGTTACTTGCCAACACAAAGCTATTTCAAAATAACAACATGAGGCTATCATAAGACTCAAATATTGATGTTCACTAAACCTCAATAATTTTTAACATTCTTGTAAAAATTCTTACATTTATTGACATAATCGTTGATGTGCACTTCAATTATAGATGGTTAATTCTTTTTTGTTCTTCAACATGAGGCGATCATAAGCCTCAAATATTGATGTTCACTTAGTCACAATAGTTATTAACATTCTTGTAAAAGTAACTTAACATTTCTTGACTTAATTAAGTTGATTTGCACTTCAACTTTAGATGGTTAATGCTTTTTATTCCTTCAACATGGTAGAGCTTATAAGTGTCTATTGATTTGGTGGATGAATTGCTTGTGTCACCTTCAAGAATGATGGTCCTTGGAACATTATTGTCAGTTGTTGCCAACCATCCATTGGTATAGTTCTTAAAAAATGAGATTTTGTGAGCTTTGATTGCCGTGTTTTCCCCTCCCCCTCAATGCACCAATAGAAATGTTCTTGTGTCCTTTGAGGAGCATATACTTGTGTATTGTCTAATGCCTATGCACAAACTTAGATGCAATATTTGGAATTGATAAATTGAGAAGAGAGGCTATTTTTGAAGTATCGTATACTTTGACACCTTTGAAATTTTGCATTGAAAAAACAATATTTAAAATTGTGAAACTTACACCCTTGAAATATTTCTTCCATAAATGAAAATATAGCATCAAACAATATGTTTAACGTTCTCTTTCCATCATATAGTGGTCTCTCTACTTCTTTCATGCCTCTTCTCATGCGTAGGGTATGTGTGTGTGTATGTGTCTCTCTCTCTCTCTCTCTCTCTACCCCAAAGCAATCAAATAGGGGTGATATGCACATGGTAGGGGAGTAATCATGGCTATGTAGGAGACCAAGGTCATGGTAAAAATCTAAGCCTGCTAATCTCTTCTACGAGTTTGTGTAGGCTTGATCAGGATGTTTGATATTGAATGTGCTCTTGCACTCTTTATGGCCTTAGTAGTGTGGTGCCTATGTCAGTGATGCAAGTTGTGCAATTAATTTACAAGCACTTTTTGAGATATTCCCTTGTGGGAGAAGGGGTCCTTTTTCCTTATCTTTCTAATAGTGTTCAACATCTACAAGGGAGGCACCGTGTCTATATAGGTGCCTTTGGATGCAAGGATCACAAAATCTAACATCATGAGCTTATACAAGGGAGTCACCACTTTCCTAGGCTAGGTGCGGTTGGACCACCGACCACCCTCTCGAAGCCGATGATCCCCTACCCCTAATTGCACCTAGCTAGGGATGCAGTGCTTGGCATATAGTTGCTCTCCTATAGAAGCTCATGATGTTTCTATGGCTTGAGAAGTGGATTAGGATTTTGTCTAAAAGTTCCCGGGATGTTGCAGCATACGCATGCATGGCATAGTGTAAATTCATGATGCAAGGGATGAATGACCAAGAAGACTTAGCTACAAGGCATGAAACATAGAACCCTATACAGGCTCTATTCAAGCTTTGTGTTGCATTGGCTACTATAAAAGCTGGACCATCATGTGGGCTCTTGCTCCTTTTTCTTCTTCCTTTAAACAACCTATAAAGTCCATACCATGGTCGATTTTAGAGATTCCATGCTCACAAAGTCCTTGTGGCCATGGGATAAACTTTTCAATGCCAAGGTGCAAAGTTTGTGGGGGTTAAAGGCCACTGTGCCTTAACCCCAGTTATGTACAATACTCAAACACACACATATGTATATGGATGACATAGAAGATTAGGGTGTTCTACACCCACTAAAACTTGTGTGGCTCCCTTCTGGCTCTCCCTCTCTCTCACCTTCTTCCATTTCACTTCTGTTGTTGAGATCTCTCAAAATAGGTATCAAAGCGTGGGTGTTCTAGCTGAGCCGAGGTGTGAGCCTGGAGCCCAAATTCTGCTACTACTGCAGCTCTATGGGAGGAAGGAGAAGCTCTGTTGGGTGAATTTATCTGCATCTTGGTATGCAGAAACCTTTGGAAAGTTCTCTAAGTGGTTTTGGAGTAAAAAAGACATTTTTTGATGATTCCCCTATTCCTTTCGACGTGAGTGAGAATCCGAAATGACCTGTAGAGGTAACCATTGCCTGTTTTTGGTGTCCATTGCACTTCGGGAGTTACAAAACCCCTTCATTCTTGAATTTGGGTTCATTTCATTGGATTTTTGACTCACTATCTTTGCTTCAACTTTTTTCTGCCATTGTGTTGGAACTCAAGTTTGAAGCAACCATTCACAGGTCTGTCCGATCCGGTGGACTCAGGAGGTCTTAAAACTTTTGTGTTGCTCATCATTTGCACTTCGGTGGTATTTACAAACAGGTTTGTTTGCAAAACGTTTTTGGTCCATGTGTTGGGCCCAATGATTAGGACCACGGTTTCTAGAACCGTTTGTTCCATGGCATTTTAGATCCCCAAAAACCCTTACGTGTTAGCTCTTGCACCATTTAGTAGAGATTTGGAGAAGTTTGGTCTCTTTGAGAAGTTGAATCATCTGTTTCTCTATCAAGAATCCATTCAAAGGTTCAAACCTTTGATTTTTTTATTACAAGTCAATTGCAAGGGTTGACTCCCTGTTTCCCATTCATCGGTTGGGATTTTGAAGTTCTAGTAGAAGAGAGATATTTGTAAATTTTCTTGCTGAGTCCGATTATGCAGTGATACCCATGTTTTGAGGCATCTCAGGTCTTATTTTCAATAGCGGTCTTTGCCGTGGGGTCATGATTTTTGGGACATACATTATGCATATCATTATGGTTGTAGTCTGAGCCATGTGCACTCATTTGTGGTTTGTATTGGGTTGTAGTGGATGGTTTACAAACCATTTGGATGCAATGTGATCCTTATTGGATGTGTTGATAGGCCCTGATTGCCTTATGGAATGCTTTATTGATGGACATTTAGCACACATATGCTACTTTATGCTAAGGGACAGTTTTAACACATTGCATTAAGGCATTTTGTTTTGAAAAATGTGAGATATGTGCCTAAGCTGACCAAGAGCCTCATTTCAGTGGGTCAACTAGATGGTGTTTTTTTTTGGGCAAAGAAAAGAATATTCTATTAATGCTTGAAAGACTTCATACAAAATAGCAGCCCTGAAGTTGCTGAGTAATGAAAAAATTAGAAAAGGCTGCAAGAAAAAACCAGCTTGTCTCAGGGAAACCCAACTCACTGCCTAGGGGATCTCTCGTATAGGGGCTAATAACTAGGTGGGGGGACTATACAACTAGTGAATCCCTCATAGAGTGAAGATGTAAAAAAACTCCTGCAGGCCAAGCCTTGCAAAATCGAGCATGCCTCGTGACAGTCGCCCTAGAGCCTAGGGTCCCATGCTCCCAAGGAGTGGGTGTAGATGATATCCTGCCAAATGGCGACCAAGGTAGCTGACGGTGGAGCCGGATGCTCACCCATTACCAGATTGCAGCAGCGAGCAACCCAAATGTTCCACATAGATACTGGCTACTACTTCCCATACGCAATCATCCAGAGGAGGAGAAATGAGGCTATCTAGAGGGACTGCCTCATGGAGCTCTATCCTCTGAATGCTCTGACCCTATATCCAATAAGCTGGGGAGATCTCATCAATCTACGACCGCCGGTGTCCTCCCTCAGTCAACCAGGCCACCATCCCCCATGTGTAGTCCCTCTGAAGGCTTTGCATAGGGGTCAGAATTCTGAGGGCTTCCATCTAAATCCTCGCTGTGCTATGACAACTCTAAAGGCAGTGAAGGATCATCTCCAAAAGACCAGTAGAGCAACAATGACACTACCCGTCCACTTGCATCTGCTCCAACCATGGGCCGATGGGCAAACCTTCGTGGGCGGCTAGCCAGAAGATGTAAGATATCTTCTTTTGGCCCATAACTGAGTCCAAAACCCAGAACAGAGACCTCTTGGGGCACTCTCTAGGCCCCCCAATGCCTGTCCCTCGAAGGGGTCCACATCAAAGAGTCCATTTAAAGCCTCTTGCCAATTTGTGTGGTGTAGGAAAAGAAGGGCACCTCGTCCATGTGCTCGGCAAGGCCATCCCCTAGAGGAGGGCCAAAACCACTCTCTTGGATCCCACTAAACCTCCCTCAAGGGCCTACCCGTTGTGCCCAACCAATGTGAGTCTACTACCCAAGCATACACCCCTCTTGATGCCTGATCTCTGGGTGCCAAACAAGGGGTTGACACTCAAACTCCTCTTTACATCTAGGCTGAGCACGAATGAGCCCCCCTACTAATCTCTGCCAAACCATGTGGAGGCACCTCATCAAGGGGGAACCCTTCCCCACATAAGGGGGCCCTCTGAGAAGATCCATCTGTGTGAATGATGCCACTGCTCCCCAATGCATGGGGTGTTTCTGAGGAGCCCTCAGTGTAAGAGGAGCTTCCAAGGCTTTGCACCTAGGGTGAGGCCGCGAACAACCAACTTGCCCAAGAGGACTCTGCTCTGCATCTCCAAATCAATGATACCCAAGCCTCCCAATGCCTGTGGCATTGGGAGGCTTGGACTCTAGTCTTCCTTGTGCTAAGCAACCCGAGCTCTAGTATTCATCATCGTCTCTATATTCCTTTGGGAGCCTTGGGAAGTGGAACGTAATCAAAAAATGGGGAACATGGTGTGTTGTGTCCATGTCCTCCACTGTAAAGCCATGGTACCAAGGGAAGAGGTACACCAAATGCGGGCCAAGGAGGATGGGGCTCTGCTCCACAAGTGTCAAGGCAATATCAAGGGAGCTCAGCTGGACGAGGAAGGAGCCTCTTCCACAGATGTGACCTCCTGAATGTGGTCACCCTCCAAGTCGCCTAGATCCATTCTCACACCTGTCACCTTGTGGGTGTGAGGCCCACAATTTTGACCATGATCGCCTTGTCTTGGAGGGACTGAATTGCTTGTTGTACCTATTGTTTGTCGGTTGGAGAAAGGAGGACCTTAACAACTATGGGATTTGAGGGTGCTACCATAGAACCCCTATGACCAGAACAAAGGTCACCACCAAGATCTTCCTCCTCTGAACAAACACAAATGCTCCTGCTGCAGAGGAAGAAGAGGGGGAATCGGAAAGGAGGAGGCGAAGAGGGGGGTAGGATGAGGCAGAAAGGAGGAGGGGATGAGGGGGGGGGTGGAGGAGGTGGGAAGGAGGAGGCAAAGAGGGGAGGTAGGAGAGAAGTGAGAAGAGGTGGGGGGTAGCGGGGGAAGGCAATGCAAAGATAGCAGCAACAGGGGGCAAAAAGGGTAGCGGGGGGTGGGGTTAGATAACAGTGAGGGGGTGGAAAGGGTAGCGAGGGGTGGGAGGAAGAGCGAGGGTGGAGGGGGCAGCAAAGATGGAGGTGGAGGTAGTGGAGGCAGGAAAGGAGGCGAGAGAGGAACGGGCGACAGAGGGGGACAGTAGAGACGGAGGCAGGGGCGATGCCACGGTGGATTCATGTAGATGATAACCCCTAATGAAGAGTATTGTCATGTATTGATGGGCATTGGATAGTATGCTCAATGGATGTTCTCCCTTATAGGCACATTGGCCTTTAAGTGGGAGCTTATGGGGGTTAAAGGCCACTGTTCCTTAACGCCAGTTATGTATAATACTCAAACAAATATATATATATATATGGATGACATAGAATATTAGGGTGTTCTACACCCACCAAAACTTGTGTGGCTCTCTCTTCTAGATCTCCCTCTCTCTCACCTTCTTCCATTCCTCTTCCATTGTTGAGATCTCTCAAAGTTCTCTTTTGTAGGAAGTGTGAAGTAGGATTATGTCGACAAATAGGCACTGCACATCTCATCCATGTTGTGCCATACTCATGCTCACTAATGCATGTTGCCTTTTATGAGGTATAATGCAGTAGATGGCTACTCCTTTGGTTTGTATGATATATGTAACAACCATAATGACTATTACTATGATCTTGAAAGCATTGGTAAAGTAGGTGTGCATGAGTTTGGTACTAGATTCTACAAAGTAGACTGATGTTTTGCATTAAAAGAAAAGTTGAAATATGCTATGCATTACAATATTGGTCCTATTACAATTTTTCTAATTAAATAGAATAATCATTCCAATAAAATATATGCACCGATTACTTTATTATCTCTTTATTATTAGTAGTGTAATCAAGTCATATATTATCTATTGAGTATAGTTAGTATTGCATATTGGTTAGTGTTAGCAAAGTTGAATTGTGTCAATAATGATGTGATTCATTTAGTACTTATATTTTAGATCTTAAAATGTCTTTTTTATGTAATTACCATGCCTTGATTATGAATTTAAATTTATCCCAACTGTTATTTGTCACTATTATTTTTAATGTGTATATGTATATAATTCTAATGACCTACAAAGCCTTACACATTAATTTGAAGGGAATCTCAATATTACTTTATCATTTTGTGGTATCCCATTATATTTATAGCTCCTGCAATCTTTTATTGTCAATTTATTTGTATTCATGGCTTTTATAAGCTCTTAGAACAATTTTAATACCTCTTGAACCCATTTTGTAGAAAGTAGGCACCAATACACTGGTACCACGCTCGTGGGGCCTGTTTTAGCCCGGAAAGTGCCTTCTTTAGTTTACAGACTTTACCTTCTGAACCGGGGATCACAAAACCTGGTGGTTGTTCCACGTATACCTCCTCCTTGAGATCCCCATTCAGAAAGGTAGATTTTACATCCATCTGAAACACGGGCCAACTTCCCTGGGTAGCTAAAGCCAAAACACTGCGAATTGTGGTTAGTCAAGCTGTGGGAGCAAAAGTATCCTGATAATCAAAACCATGTAGCTGTGCAAATCCTTTTGCCACGAGCTGAGCCTTGTACTTATCCAACATGGTGTCGGACTTGTACTTGGTCTTGTACACCCACTTGGTGCCGATTACCTTGCGTTTTGGTGGACAATCCACAAGGTCCCATGTGTTGTTCTTCATTATGGAGCCATACTCCGACTGCATAGCCTCCATCCACCTATCATCACCCTGTGCCTCTTCAAGACATTTGGGTTCATCAGCACGGATCACTTCTATCATCAAAGCATAGTTAACCAAGTCCCATCATGCATGCTTCACATACATCGCGCCAGATCTGAAATTTCTGGTAGGTCTGCAATCATTCCACTTTTATGCATCTCCTTCAAAGAACTAAGGTTTAGATGACCAAACCTCTCATGCCATAGCTTAGTGTTCTTCACATCGGCTCGAGCATTGAAAGCTAAGAGTTTGTAGATGTTGTTGCACCGTGTACCTTTACCAATGACCTTTCCTTGAAAATTCAGGATCTATGCACCATTCTTATCGAATTGAACTTTAAGGTCCCGATCCATGATCGCAGAAATGGACAACAAGTTCCTCTTGATATCTGGCACATAAAGAACATCGGACAACTATTTTACAACTCCATTTGAATTGAGAGCAATCGTACCTTTTCCTTTTGCTAGACATTTTGCATCATTGTCGACTGCTACCAGGATGTCATTTCCTATCGGCTGTAGAGAGGTATACCAATCCTTCTGACTGGTCATGTGGTGTGATGCACCATTGTCAATGATCCAAGGTTCATCCACAGGTACATGAACTGCCTCCATGTAAATCTCCTCAATTATGATGAATAGCTCTACTGGTACTGTCTGCGTGCTGTTGCTGGACTCTTTCTTTACTCCGTTCTTCTCATCTACAATCTTCTTTTGGCACTCATTCTGCTTGTGCCCTGCCTTGTTGCAATAGAAGCACTTGATCTTCTTCTTTCTCTTTTTATCATCAGAAGAAGATGGGTTACCAGAGTCCTTATTCTTTGATCCAACGTAGAAAGCCGAATCTTCTCCAGTCCTCATCTTTTGACGCATCTCCTCCTCCAGAAGCATCGCGCTAAAATCCTCAAAGTTGAGGGGTGGATTTTTGTTCTGTGTATTCAGCACCATAACAAGACCATCGTACTTTGGTGGGAGAATCTGTATACACCTTTGTGCTAGATTCTCAATGGTGATGGTGATGCCGATCGCAGTCATCTGATCGTGCAGATTCTTCACCCTGGTGATGGACTTCTCTGCTGCTTCAGACTCAAACAATTTCTCGTTCGTGAGTTGAGTCTCCAGATTCTGAATCCGCGTCTGATTCGTGGTCTCGTATTGAATTTTTCAAGACCATGCCTCCTCCGCTATGGTGACATATCGAATTAACGCCATGATGGAATCACTTACACTGCAGACAATAGAACACAACACATCTGCATTTCTTCTTGTCCACGCGAGAATCTCATCTGCACTTGGTACTATCTATTGTCCTGCATTAGCTGGATCCGATCTCACAACCGGCCTCACGTCCACCCCAGTAGCAGTGTCCTAAAGCTCATATGCACTTAGGATGGTCTTCATCTTGAACTTCCAGAGTGGATAGTTAGAGCCATCCAACTTTTCGCTTTCGCCGAACGGTGGGATTCGTAGTCTTGCGGGCTGGGCCATCTCTCACAATCTGCTCACAAACAGAAACACACTACCAGATCTTCTTGCTAGAGTCTAGGCTCTGATACAATGTAAGAAAACAATACAACGTATGTGCTCAACAGATAACAGGATCTCGTACGCAAGAGAAAAAACTAGATAGTATGGAGAATCAAAAATTTGATTACTGTAGAACTGATAGATGGCATTGTGAGAGAAGCTTTGATGGCGAGCTAGAAACAGTAGAGGACAGAGGTTGGATGCTAAGGAATCAGGGTTGCTGTAGCTAGTAATAAAATGGGCTTCACGGACTTGCTCTTATATAGCCACCAGTCGTAGTCGGTTGGGCTCAATTGGGTGACCGACCCAGTCTGCCCAAAACGGTCGACTGGGGTCGGTCCCGAAATAGGCCACCGACCACACGATAGAACCGGTGCGCAAAATAGAGCAACTAACCTACAGTTATCGTTCGGCCCACAGCCATCCGGGATCATCTGGGTCTCCAAACGGGCCCCACAACCCGAGAGTAGACTGCCCTGGGAAATGCTCCATCTACCCTCAATGTGGTCTGTCATGGGATGCCTTCTCGCACTTGCATGTAGCCTAGTTGGTAGTGTGCCAACTCTATCCAGCCATCAGGCCACACATGGCTTCCATCTGGTGTCCAAACCAGGACCTACCGAATAACCGAGCTACTCAAATGCCTTCTCCTCATATGGGGGGCTTACAAGTAGAGTTAGCTGGTTTCCGCATAGTTACATGAGAGTGGAGCATTGATATCTAACAGTTATTTCCTTAGGTTCCTTTAATTGATTGCCTTAATCAATTAATTACCATAGATATTTATAGAAATCCTTCAACAAATTGTTTTATTTTTCCTTTAATTTTAAAAAAGTCTAGATGGTCCTTGTTTTGAAATCTTGGGTGTGGTATACCCCCCATAATTTTTTCTCAATTGGGGATGGACCACCCCCTAATAACAATAATGTATACAAAAAAAGAAGGTGCTTCACCCCTTGGTCTTTTTTAATCACACATTAGATGTTGACTTTCTCCCTTTACTTTTGCTACCTAATGACTCTCCTTATGCTCTAGAATCTAGAAGGTTGTGCTTGTTCCTAGGTAATGCAATAATAACCCGGGGGGCACATGCATTACCTATCTACACAAGTAAAGCTATATTGTCCTAACTTTTGGTTTTCTTGGATGGTGGCAGGTAGGACCCTGACCTTGTGTTTTTAAATCTGATGATTAAATCTAAACACACACACACACACACATAATCCCCCCACACACACTTACACATGCACATAATAACCACCCTTTTTATGATTTAATTTGTTACACAAGCATACTCATCCCCTTTCTCTTTATAATTATGTATGCCTTGGAATTAAAAAACTCGGATATATTGTTAAAAAATAATGTGTTACTATTCCCCTCCTCCCCTTCCCCATCACTCTTATAATATATATATATAATAAAAGTATGCACACACATTCTTAATAAAATTTCCCCTTTTATTTTTAATAAAAAATCTCCATTATTGTGTAATAAACCCAAAGAAAATTTTCCCTTCTTTTCCCGTGTTAAGTGTTCCTACCTTAGGGACTTGTTTTTACATCTGGTTGATAACTAAGAGATTGTTTTCTATTATCTCTAGGATTATATGGTTAAACATTTTTCTAAATCATATGGTTAATAACCAAGGGATGATTTTTTATTATCTCTATGACTATCTAAAGATGTACTAGATCTAGTGATAAATTATTCACTTTTCAACTTAATCTTGAGTCCCTTATTATGTTGGCAACAAGGGGTATATTATGGGATATTGAGATACAATTTGTAAAAAACATGGAAGAACCAAGAAGTATAGCTTATTTTCTTCTAAATTATATGCTATAAACCTTACCATGACCTTAGGCTTGGTATTTGGTTGGAATTTTTTTTTGCGAGGAACCGATGCACATCCTCCACCACCTTCTCTTTCTTTCTTTGCTTGGCCATAACCGTCTCACTTTCGATTTTCTTATAAGGCCCTCACTGTTTTAGTGGCCCAAACCATCCCACCTTAGTATCATATTAAATATCTACCTAAGTTGTAGGTGACCGGTCACCTTACCTCTTAAGTCATTATACCTAACCACCCTCCCTATCTAAATGGCCATCGCCACCGCCTTCCCTTCCTTTAATCACTACATGTGATCATGAGCTTACCGTTTTTAAAGATTTCTCCTTCTTCTTCATTTCTACCTCCACTACGTAGCAAGCTTTGCTCTCTCCCTCTTCATCTAGTTTGCCTTCTCAAGACCTTGCGCTCTCCCTCTTCATTTGCTTTTTGCTTGGTATGCCAACTTTCTATCACAAGTATCTATCTCATCTCCCACTCCAAGCCTCACTTCTCTCTCACAAGTCCCTTATAGTTAGTGGCCTCTTCATTACTCTTGGCTTCTACCCTTCCTCTTCATCGATTTCCTTCCTTTTAGCTTCGCCTCACATATGAGTTCACGTGCTTGGCATCATGGAGTGCAGTTGTCATTCCTCTTTGGTGTTTCCTCTATGAGCTAGCTCCTTGGCAACCTCTCTCGCTTCACAGGTCTCTTTCGCAACCGCGTTTGTAGTTAGTGGCTTTATGTAGCTTCTTTATTTGTGTTGTGGCTTCTCCATGGGAGGCTATTTCTTTGTGTCTTCCTCTTCTATGCACAAATCCTCTTCAGTGGACCTTACGTAGACATGCTCTCTCTTTTTTGGTGCGTTTCATGTGTACATACCTGGCTAATTCACTTTGTTAGTTGGTGCCATTGCGCTCTCGCTAGTACTTCACCAACCTCACCTTTTCGGACCTGCATGACTCCATGGCTAGTTATTTCTCACTAAGATATTGTCTTTGGCTCAAGCTATTCGACCAAAGTTTTGGTGTATCTATCCCTTTCTAGCTTTTTGACCTCCCTTGCACTTCTTTGTCTCTGGAACTTACTCCACAGTTTCCTTGAAGCTCAATTCTTGCTTTCCTTCACTTGCTGTGGGCTGCACCTCCGTGCCAACCTTTCTATTTCTTAATTCTCTAGTTTCACTCAAGGTGTTGCTCCTCTTTCAACTCTTCCTTGGCGGCATCTCCGTTGCTTTTAGTCATGATAACTCTTCAGTAAAGCCTCTCTTCCTTGCACTATATCTCATCCTTGCGCTTTAGAGCTCCTTGCCTTGACCTTGCTTATGCTCAAGAAAAACAATCGCTTCATTCACTCACTCTCTTTAGTGGTGCCACTCTTAAGTTTGCTCGGTTTCACGAGCTGCATGGCGGTGTCTTTGTCACCTCTTCCTTCATTCTTCACTGCCTTCGAGTTCAGGTGGCCTCCCTTGTTGTCATTCTATTGCATGGGTTAGCACACATTTCTCGCTTCCATCTACACGACTTGCACTTCCATCTATAGTATTATGGGCCCTTTTTTTTAATTAAAAGAGTTTGTCTTCATTTGTGTATCCCCTTTTTTTAATTGGTCTTCATTTCTGCTCGCTTAGAAGTTGATTCAATTATCCCTTTTAATTTCTATCAATTTAGTTATTTATTAAAATATATTCATTTAATTATTTACTTATAATTGCTTTAGTTTCAATATTATTACTATTCCTAATTGTAACATATAATGGGCCTTGGCTATCACCTACAACTTGCTTAAGAAATTTATAAGTCATCTGAGTAATGTTTTTCATTTTTTTCTTAAGTCTTAAAAAGCTCTCTTGTGTAGGAAGATTTAGCTTTGGCTTCTTGTTATGCTTTTGTTTAGCATGATTGTGAATTTTTTATACTTCATAGGCTTCGAATAGTAAGGCAAGTAAAGCCTTTAAGCCCTTAAATTTTTTCCAACTTGCTAATTTATTGTCCTTAATCCTGGGTGTGGACTCTCCCCCATGATTATTTAACGTATTTTATTTTTTCCTTATTTATTTTTTATATTAAAATAAATAATTATATAATTTCCTCAAGAGTGTGGAGTAATTACTTCTTTCATTATCCAAGCTTTTATTCTTTAGCCCCAAAATTTTAAGAAAATGTTATCCCCCTAGCTTTTTCAAAACTTATGTTAGGGCGTAATATTCCCCCATTTGATTGTTTTCTTGTAAGGGTGTGGACTACCCCCCTTATTGTCTCACATACTTTAGTAGCAAATGATTCCCTTTAATGCTAGATTTGTGACACCAATTGTACATATGGCATTGTATTTTCAAAAAATTACTTGTGAATCTTGACGGATGTCTATGTTCCTAGGTAAACTAATAACGTGCCAGGGAATACAGGCATTACCTGTCTAGCCAATTGAGACTATGATGTTCTAACCCATAGTTTTTCTTGGATGGTGGCAGGTAAGTAGACCCTGACCTCAGAGCCTGGACTACTTGACGGATTCGACACTGTTGTAGTGATTCTTTGCTTAAGTTTGCAAACTCAATATAAATAAAAATTCTATTGCCATTCCTCTTGTTTTCCATACCAATTTCTTGGATTACAATTTTGTCAAAAGTTATTTCAATTTAGTTTTCTTAAAGATTTTCAATCCATTTCTCAAATGCATCTTTTTATAATTATCCAAATGATTGAATTAATTGTATGGTTCATTTATTGATGGGATTATTAAATCTAAACATGCACACACACACACACACACACACACACATACATAGGGTATACTTACACACCTTACATTTTTCTCTTTAGCTATGTACTAATTGGATACTGATATTTGTGTTTGCATTGCTGTGTTTATATTATGTGTAATACAGGGTACCATTACTCCAATTGACGAATGATTTGGTGTAAGAACCTATTGGAGAATGGGGTACTACCAACATGATAGTGGCAATGGATTTTATGTCCATACACTCTAGTTTAGTTTTGGGTGGCACTTTTATATGTTAGCTCAATGACATACTATAGTGGGTTGATTTCAATAAAAACATGAGTGTCATGTAGTTCATCATAAATTTAGCTATTGAAGTTTTTCCTTGGGACAATCATCAATTATGGTTAGTCTTTAATATCCATGTGTATTATTTGGTCACTGTAAGAGTTTTTTACTTATTTATTCTATATGGTAAGTGGGGCCTCTTGATATGTTCACTTATCTAATTTTATAGAATCCTCTTTATAGAGTGATAATTATTTCGACCTTTTATGAGTTGATCCAAGGTGAGTAATGTAATGGTTGCAATTTTCACAAGCAAGGTTGCCTATCTATCGTGACACGATGTGGGTAAACAATCATTGATAGTAAATATACAACATAGGGTGGATTTTGACTTATAATGTCATAATTGTTTTGGTATGATGGCACCCTAGTTATTTATAATTGTATTAGTTAGCGAGCTTGTGGTAGTTATCTTATGAAAGGAAAATAGATATCTTGTATTGCATGAAATTTGTAGGTACGTGGAATGAGGCAGTTATGGAGTGCATGTGTTGCTCCGTTGTTGGGAAGCAGGGGACTTTTTCTTTTTTTGGCTACTCCTTCTCCAACAAGGCTAGCGTCCTTACCTGTCACTTGCTCCTCTCTTGCTTCTTTGCTTACATGATTTTGTGAGCTAGTAAATGTACCAGTTCTACTACTAAGCTTTATCACTCCTGCAAAAGTCTCTGGGCAGCTACCGAAGGAGTCTCATTCCCTTCAATCCTGTCTCTATTAGCATGGCATATCTACATCCAGGACTTAGGCTCCTCTCCAAATATGTCTGTCAAAGTATTGCATTAACCTCTTACCCATGGTGGCCTCTCAAGTAGGTGCTTATGATTGCTTCTCTCTCCAATTTTGGGAACGTATATAAATGTTAGAATGTTGGCTTTGCACACTGAGCCAATGCTACTGGTTGTCTTGGAACCTCAGAGTGAATGTTCGACTAGGCATAGGTTCCATGTTCGCTTACTACATTACCATCCTTGTCTTATGCTGTGCACTTTTCAGTGGTACTATAAATACTTGGTGTCTGTCATAATTTCATACGTATTGCATAGGGTGTTTAGAGTGTTTCTGTGTTAAGCAATTACCAGGTTGTAATGAACCTCTACACTTAGTTCTCAGCTATTGTTACGATGGACAGTTGCAGAACTTCATAGGATCGCTCCCTCTATTGTTGCATCTACGTTGCCTTTTGCACGACTTGGGTTATCTTCTTTACAGTTTGCGAGTCTTGCTTGTGCTTCTCTTGGGGTTCTTGTACCTGTCTACCTCCTTGCGCCCCTCCTTGCATGTTAGATATGCTCAATGCCCCACCCTCCTGTGGTAACCACCAGTGGTCCAAGGTGCTCAAGTTCTAGGAGAAGCCATGTGTGAGCCTGAGACACTGGATGGATCTTGACTTGCATGTCAGATGAGGTCTATCAACAATGAGACCGTTGATGGTAGAAAGGTGATTGTGTGGGAGCCCCTTGCTCTTACTGGGGTCTGGGGGCTAGCTGGCCCCCCTGGTGGGGGTTCGAGGGGGAGAGCCCCTGAGGCGATAGTATAGCAGTTTCTATTCCGCTGCGCCGTGTAATTTAACATGGTATCAGAGCCCACGCGGCTCTAAGGATCGTAGAATAGAAGAGAGTCGAGGGCTTCAATAGCATACAGAGTGATGGCAACAGGAAGTAGCGCAACAAGAAGTGGCTCGAGTTTAGCAGCTGGTTACTGCACCAACAATCCAGGCATTGAGGATTCGTCCTCCACCTTCACTAAAGGCAAGCTAGATGGTATGAACTACACTCTGTGGAAGTTTAAAATTACTGCTATTCTGGATTCATATGAGCTTCTAGAGATAGTACTGGTGACTGACCTAGAACCACAAGGAACCCCCGACCCAACAAATCTGGGGATTATGATACCTCCTAATGCCAACCTTCTACGAGCTTGGAAACGCAGGAATGTAGATGCTGTGTGTGCCCTGGTTACAAGTACTAGTGATAGTGTTTTGACCTTGATTCAGCATACATCTACTAAGGTAACTGTGGCCTAGAACATATTGAAGAGTCAGTATGAGACGCAGAATCAGATAAGGATCCAGAACTTGGAGAATCAGCTCATAGTTGAGAAGTTTAATGAAGGAGAGAGCGGAGGCGTTCATAACCCAAATCAAAAATTTGTGTGACCAGATGGCTGGTGTTGGGATACAAAAGACTAGCAAAGAGCTAGCTCGACAGTGTCTCTGGATATGTCCACCAAGGTTTGATGGACTGGTAGCAGTGCTTAACACTCAGGTGAGACCCCAACCATTGTCATTTGAGAAATTCTTTGCTTTACTTATGGAGGAGGAATTGAGGCTTAAGGCTCGAGATGGAGGCGGCCATGGGGATGTTGCATTCTCTGCCACTGCGAAAGGCAAAGGTGGTTCCTCCACCAAAGGTGAGTCCTCTACTAGTGGTGACAAAAAGAAGAAGGGCGGCAAGAAGACGTTTCAGGGAGAATGCTTCTACTGCAAGAAGAAGGGCCATGTGATTGTGCAGATTGCCGGGTCAAGAAAGAAGATGAAAAGAATGGTACCCTGAAGAAGACAGATAAGGGGAAAGAGACAGCTAACACAGTGGAAGCAGAGTTGGATCTATTTCTGGCCATTGAGGAAGAGTGTTCCTCAGTTCAAGAAGCATCAACCACTAATTCATGGGTGTTGGATAGTGGTGCCTCCCGTCACATGACCTATAAGAAGGGTCTATATTGTTCCATGCAGCCTCTACAGGAACCCATCACTATGATGGTTGGAAATAACACAAAATGCCCTGTTGAGGGTACATGTACGGTTTCATTTGTTTCTGTAAATGGAGATGTTAAGAAACTATCTAATGTGTTGTATGTTCCACTGCTTTTTATGAGGTGAGGTTCAACAAGATAGGACCAAAAATTCTAGATAGTCCTAGCAATCTTGTTGGCACAGGAGTAAGGAGGAACAACCTGTATGAGCTAAGTGCTCTTACAGAGCCACCGCTGGAGTGGGCACAAGAAAATTTTGGCACAAAAGATTCGGCCACATCGGATTTGCAGTGCTAAAGGAGATGCAGAAGTAAGGTATGGTTGCTCACTTACCTAAGAACCGTAGCTTGCATGATGGGCAAGCAACAGAGAAAGGCATTCCCACAAGAAAGCAAGAATAGAGCAAACGCTCCTCTAGAGTTGGTGCATGTTGACTTGTGCGGTAAGATGCCTACATAGGGCTTGGGGGGATCTTTCTATTTTTTATTGATTGTCGACGACTATAGTAGGAAGATGTGGGTGTACTTTCTTCACGAAAAGGATCAAGCTTTTGGTAAATTGAAAGAATGGCTATAGCTTGTTGAAAATGAAACAGGGAGAAAAGTGAAGAAAATCATATCGGATGGTGGTGGTGAGTTTGTTTCTACTGAGTTTGGAGATTTTGAGCAAAGGGATCAAGCGACAAACGATGACATCACATATGCCTCAACAAAATTATGTTGTTGAATGCCGAATGACCACCGTGGAGATGGGGAGGTGTATGTTGAAAGGTGCTGGACTGCCAAACCACTTTTGGGCTGAGGCTATCAATATTGCGGTTTACATCCTTAATCACAACTGTAAAAGGTGCTATGCGCATGTACCAAACAAAGAGAGAAACAAGCTACAACCAAAAAGCACCAAATGTATCTTCTTAGGCTATTGTGATGAGAAGAAAGCCTATAAGTTGTATGACCGAGAGGAAAAGAAGACCATAGCGAGCTGCACAATGTGGTGTTTAGGAACCAGCCACATGCAGTGGAGACAGAGAAGAGCTCTTCCACTTTATCCATCAAGCGAAGAGGTAATTCACTATGGACCTGTCCCAGGAGCTATAAAGGAGGAGGAAATATCAGATGATGAAGGTATAAGTCACTAACCTGTTGTTACACCACCGGAAAAGCCAGTGTCACGATGGGTAAGGCAGCTCTACGACCATGATAACCAAATACCTATGTATGTTGAACAGCATGTAGATGGACCAAGGTGGTCTTAGAGAATCAAGGAGCAAAGGAGGGCTTCTACTCACAGAATCAATATGGCCTTGATGGCTGAGATTATTGCAGAAGTAAAGGAGCCTATGAGTTTGGAGGAAGCACTTGTAGATCGAGATTGGAAAAATGCTATGCAAGTAGAATATGACAGCATCATGAAGAATGAAACTTGGGAGCTGGTAGATCGACCACCTAACAGAAAGGCTATTGGCACCAAGTGGGTTTGGAAGGTAAAGTACAAGGCCGATGGGACTTTGGAAAAGTACAAAGCCAGATTGGTTGCACAAGGATTTTCGCAGGTTGAAGGGTTTGATTTTCAGGAATCTTTCACTCCAACTGCCAGAATGACCACTATTTGCATAGTACTATCAGTGGCTACTCATAAAAAGTGGCCACTTTATCAAATGGATGTTAAATCAGCATTCTTGAATGGTGACTTCAAGGAGGAGGTGTACGTGGCTCAGCCACTAGGGTTTGAGGCCCCCCATTCTGAGAACAAGGTATGCAAACTGAAGAAGGCTCTGTACCAAGCTGAAACAGGCCCCAAGAGCATGGTACCAACGGATAGACAAATTCTTTCATAAATTAAACTTCAAAAGATGTGCCTCAGATGCTAACTTGTATGTGTATAGGAAAGGTGGAAAATTTGCTATTATTGTTCTATATGTGGATGATCTCCTTATTACAGGTGACTATGAAGACATGATCCATTAGACTAGAAAGGTGTTGAGCACAGAGTTTGAGATGACAGACTTAGGCTTGATGCACTACTGTTTGGGGATTGAAGTCTGCAGGCGAGATCTTCATCTCTCAGTAGAAATATGCTAGGGAGATCTTGAAGGCATTTGGTATGTCCGAGTGCAAGGAGATAGCTACACCTATGGAGGTAAATGTGAGGCTGTCTATGGAGGATGCCTCACCACCAGCAGACATTGGGAGGTATAGGAAATTGGTCGGCAGTCTCATCTATCTGTGCAACACCAGACCGGACATCAGTTTTGATGTTGGCATTTTGAGCAGGTTCTCTAATAAGCCCCAAGAGAATCATTGGAATGCGGGGATGCAGGTGCTCATGTATGTGAAGGGCACTCTTGATTATGGCATCACTTATGGTACTGGCACTTCCTTGGCTGGTCATTAAGACTCAGATTGGGCTGGAGATGTTGATTCCAAGAAATCAATTTCTGGATATTGTTTCTCTTTAGGTTCAGGTATCTTCTCTTGGATCAGTAAGAAACAACCAACAGTGGCATTGTCTTCTACCGAGGGTGAGTACAAGGCAGCATGTTTTGCTGCTTGTGAAGCAGTGTGGCTGAAGAGGACTTTGAAAAGCAAGCTTCCTTTAAGAAATCCCATTCTCCCTTATTTATCGCTTTCATGAATGACTGGATTGAGCTTCTGGTCCTCTTTCCCCTTGGAGATCAAAATTGCACTCTTAGTGTATTTCTGGTTTCATGACTTTATGTTGAGGCTGCTCGTAACCTACCTGTCTTCACTCCAAATTCCACACTTCTACCTTGACTCATCAATACTTCAGATGCCAACACCATTGAAGCTATACTCCTCCCAGCAAAAAACAAGGATCTCAAACTACTTACAACAACTCCTTCTACCATGAAGAGTTCCACTAAGAAGCCTCAGTCCTTTTGAGGTTCGGATTACTTTGGCAAAACTTCTAAAGCACTGGAGTTCAGCACTGATGATTAGTAGGTACAATTTATCTCAACAAAAGCCAATGGTTTGTCTTTGCTCAATAGAAGAAATAGAAAATCTAAAAGGTTTATCCATTTGCTTTTCGTTAATAAACTATTTTATTTTACCGAAATAAATCTTTATGGAAGTATTTGAAAATTTTGCTATTAAGAAGTCATGGTCCACCTTTAATATTGGATTTGGATGGAAATTTCCACGAAACTTAGCAGCCACCTTCTATAAACCACTGGACACATTTTGCAACTTCTCTAGTGATTCCCTAGTTTGCATTTGTGCCACATCTAAAAGATTTCATGCCTTTACTCAAAACTTTGATAACCTTGGTATCCATGTCCTATCTACTAACCCCCTTATCTGTAGACACCCTACCTTGCAAGACTTTATGAGAAAATGCCTTAACCATATTCCTCTTGTGCCTATTAACCCATATCCTATTATCAATGAGCTAAATATGGCTTGGACCAAGCTTGGTTCCTGGATGGGCATCAATGTCCTACTAGAACATACGGATTGCATTAAGGCGATTGTCCAAACCAAATTCAAAACACTTTTCCCAAATCATAGGTTTAACCAAAAGCCATGGTGTTTAGACAAAAATATTATGGATGAAGTGGAATATCTTACGCAACATCTTTATATTTCACGGCTAGATAAATCCTCGCAGACCCCTACCTTCATCTGTAAAAAGCTTATGAGGCTTGTTACCAAGCAAAGACTTGATTCACCAAAATTCGTAATATCTCAAGTCACAAAAAATGATGTTGCAGAAAATGTTGGAATATATTCATTGTCATATGGTATAGAGCAACCATCTAATGTGACTTTCCCTTATCTCATGGTGATGTATAAGGCTCATAAAAATACATTTAGATGGCTCATTAACACTCACAACTGTATGTTTACGAACATTACTACCCTCATTACTAAAATGTTGATTGCCCTTGATATTGGTATTAAAGAATACACTGAAAGTGTTCATAAAGATCTGTGGGCCTTTACTTGCACTCGTATTAATGCATATTGGATCATCCACAACCAGTATGATTTTTTAATTAATCTACTAGCGAGTATATTCTCAGTATTTACCTTTGACATCATGTCATGCTATGAAGCCATTCCCCACCAAGGTAGGTATAGCCTTATTGACTCGCTTCAAAATTTTATTAATATCCTCAGTAAAGTTGGCTACCTTGGGTTTAAAAAAGCCCAGGAAACAATTTGTACTGGCAAAGAGACGTAAAGAGTGTTCAGTCAACTTCAAAGATTTCGTAATTTAGGTGGAGATATATATGCGCAAACTAAAGAAATTCCTATGGGATATTGATGTTCACCACTTTGGTGTAACTTGTATCTTGCTTGGTTTGAGATACGGTTTATTCTCAAATTATCAAGACTGAAAGACATGAAGAAAGTAAAAGCCTTCTAGCTCTCAGCATGGTTTATGGATGATCTTATATTTGTTAACAACAAGTTTGTCTTGGATTGTTTCACACACAACAAGCCCTTTGATCCAGAAGATCCGCTATGTATTTACCCTTTGGAGATTATCACTATCAAACTCACTTATGACACTTATTCCACCACTTATCTTAACACTTCCATTACACTTTCTAGACCTTTTATTTGGGGTTATGAAACACATACCTTTTGGAAGAAAGATAACCTACCTTGTTCTAATGTATCATTTATTCATGTAGCTTGCACTAGACCCAAGAATATTGCGTACAAGGTTTGTGTCTCACAAGTGTTACTCCTTATTTACAATGCTTCACATATGTCATGGGCATATATTGATTTAATGCAACTAATTGGTCTATTTGAGAGAAATGGATTTAATACGCACTCAATCAAAAAGAATATCATACATTTCTGGAAAAATATTACCTTTCCTTGTTTACAGTTTGACATTTCAAAACTTATTATTCTCTTTACAGGTGAGGGGTAAGTTCCACATGGTGGGCTTATCCCTCACCATGTGGTCTTATCCTTTAGGTTGGGGATGGGCCATGCACGTGCACGCACACACGCATGCACACACACACACACACACACACACACACAACTCTATGTGTACTCTAACAAACACACACACACACACAGAGGTTACATACGCTTACATACACAAACACAATCACATATTTACTCATACACACTCACACACACGCACACACACACACACACTTATAAAGCACCACTCACATACACACTCACATGCGTAGTATTTAGTCGCATGACCACACATACACACTATTACCCTTTAATACAATATATATTTTATTAACCCTTTGGGTCGATATGATGCAGCTTACTTAGTGGAGTTGGTAGCGGCAATTCTTTGTACGGAGAAGGGTGCCGTGTTCACACATCAATGTAACAGGCTACTTCTTTTGGTTGGATCCCTTTTGTATTTGCCTTTAATTGATCAACCCCAATTTTTAATTTTTGGCACCTTGTCAATTTTTGGTACTACATAATCTTTTGTACTTTACAATTCTAGACTTGATAATTGCTCCAAAGACTTTATGCCAACTTACAATAATTGAAGATGAGCATATGGATCATTTTGGCTAATTTTAAAAGCTTCCTAGCATATGTGTGGTTCAACCTCTAATCACCCTATCTCTTTGGCTCTTTAAACTTACCATATGCTTTCATATGAATCTATTCCCTCATTTTAAGAATGGGATAAGGTCGATGTAACTACTTTGCAGTGCTATTATTGTTACACGAGCTAACTAACTACATATCCCCTACTTGCCTCTATCCTCCCCTATCGCGGCTTCTATCAAAAAGCTTTATTCCTTATCTACCTAAGCCTGGACATGAATCCGTCCCTTCTACCCGCAACTAGCATCATCGCCTCCCTTTCTTCAATGGCATCTACTCAGGTACATAGATCTGCTCTTGTTTTTCTTACGTGCCTACATTATGTCTCTTTGGTTTTTGGTTTGCATGCAGTTTCGTGTTCTTTCTTACATTGGCAATAAGCATTGAAGTGCATTTTGATCAGGTGACTACCTTCGCTTGCTTGGCTCTATGATTGCTTTGAAGGTTGATCGATTACCTGCTGTTGCATTGGTGTAAATACGACCTTCCTACCTTTATTGGTCCTGGTTGTGTTGCTTGATATGTGGTTCTTAGGCATTGTAACGTCGCCTACTGATTGCATCAGCTCATGTGCTTTGCCTTGCTCGTGGTTCCATGTAATGACCTTTAGGGTCTTTGACTTGCTTTAGTTGTTAGATAGTTGTAGTTTGCATGGCGCTTCACAGTAGCGCAGGCTAATTCCTCCCCTTTGTCCTGGTACTCGTTGCCACCTCGGGCATTTAATCAATACTGGGATTACGTTGGCAGCTCTCTTCTCGTATGTTCCGAATCTTTGGGGCTCTTATCTAACGTGCTCGCTTCTTTATTCTTAGTGCTTGGTTGGCTGTAGCTTCATTTGGTTGCGTGCTGCATTGCTTTTGCATAGGACATTGCCTACTACATTCTAGCTTGTTGTTTAGTGGTCATAGACTAAACTTTCTTTTTGTACCTACCCTACTTACTTGCACTACATAGAGCTCATATAGCTGGCACTTACTCTCTTCAAAAGCACCCGTGTGCTTTCCCTTTTCTTGTCACTTAAGCTTACGAAGGGAAATCTCTTTAATGTTCTTGTTTCCATTAGCTGGTCGAGGCTTTACTCTACTTGCAGTGAACCATTCCTGAGCAGCCATTGCCTCCTCCTTCTTCACGAGTTCTTCTCCTGGCTTTCATGTTCACTGTTGCCCTGCCTAGCCCTTGGACCTTCCCTTGAGCCACTATCAGCCTAGAAATACGAATGCAATGTTGCTCATACAATTTGTTGCTCGTCCATGCTCCTTCCAATTCGTAAGCTTCTCTACGGTAACTTATAGATGAGTATATTGCAAGCGGATATTTACTAGTTCATACTTATTTCTCATTTAATACTTGTACATCCTTTTGATGATTGCCCCTTTCCATCTTATTGCTTCTTTCTTATTGCATGGTCATTTCATTTTATCATTGTCCCTTTCTTTCTTGGTGTATGGGCATAATTAATGATAAGTGATAAATTCCTAGTAACGAGGTTTTTGTGATTTATTTCTTTAATTGATTCCATGTCGGCCTGGCATCTCTTTACATTTTCCACCATTTATTATGCAATTAATATCTAAGTATTTGCTAACTTTCTAACTAACACCCTTATAATGCATTTTTCTAAGAATCGAGCATGAAAACCCCTGTGGACAACAAAACTGCTAGAATTATCTAAAGCCTAGTTATATAGCTTTTGTCAATCGTAAGATGCAGAAAGCCCATGAAGAAGAAGCTAAATGTAGGCTTCAACCATATTTGGCAAGAAAAGCCAAGAAACAAAGAGTTGAACTCTGATTGGGGGAAACACCTTTGTTAGAATACTTTGTTATTGAAATTTTTCGTTAAGTGTATATATCTTTTCTTGTTTGTGTTCCTAATAATCTCACCTTCCATAAATAACAAGCAATATGGCAATGCTTATGCACTGGACACCCATGTAATAAATTTCTTGCTTTAATTTATTTCTAACATTTATTGTGCCTCCTCTATGGAAGGCTTAGAAATTTCATTATCTGTAATGCCTCCTTTATGGTAGGCTAGGAAATTATTTCACTAACCTTTAATTTATTGTGCCTCCTACATGGTAGGTTTTTTTTCTTTCAACTTGTATCATGCCTCCTTTATGGAAGGCTAGGAAATGTTTTTTCCATTTAGTTTAACTTGGTTTTGCACCTAATATGTTCTTACCCTTTCCTCACTAATTTTAGCTCATGGTATACGATGTTTACTAGCCTTGGTTGTTGCATATTTTATGTATATTATTCGTGAAAGCAATGACAAGTGAGGGAAGAATGCTTGGATACCTGGCACCGATTCAATAACCAGTAAAGTTCTAACTTTCGGTATTGTCTGGTTCGTTGGCAGGTATAGTTCTTCCGTCCTCGAATAATTGTTATCAAGTACATGACTATCTTGGCTACCCCTTGAAGATACATTGTTATCTCCTTTGGATTTCATAAAAAATCAATAATAATAAAAATTTTGCACTACAGCAAGGATCAATACAATGTTTGGAGTATATGTATCTTTCCTAAATTAAATTCTTATTTCAAATATTGGTAATATTACTTGGAAATAAATATATGGTTCATTTATATGATGGGATACTGAATTATTTACACACACACACACACACGCACACTACATTTCTCTCTTCACACATGCGCACACACACACACACACACACACACTTCCTACATTTCTCTCTTCTCGCACGCGCACACACACACACACATTGTCCCTAATTCTTATATTTTCTTAATTCTTAACTTTTTTCTAAGTATTCTTTGTTTTCTAATCAATTTTATCTTATTCTTTTTCTAGTCAATTTTATCTTGTTAATTTTTAAATTTTCCTTCCTATGAAATTTCCTCTTCACTTTTATAATCTTTTAATGTATTCTTCTTTCTAAATTTTCTAATAATGTTGTTTTTTAAAACCTATTTTATATCCTCCATATTTATCCTGTATTTAAAGTTTAAATGTCCCTTTAAGTTTATTTTTTCCTTTTTTCCTTTTTCTCGACTGTAAAAAATTCCTTCCTTCCTAGCTTATTTGATTCTTATAAAATAAAAATTTTTATTTTGTTTATTAAAATCTTTTACCCCTTGATTCATTAAATTATTCCTACTAACCCCCCTTGTTTTACTTTATTGAAATAATGTTTTAAGTTAAGGAAATCACCGTGCACCATGACCCGCCTTTCTAAAAATTAATTGTCCCTAACTAAAACAAAAACTCCCTATTCTAAATAAATCCCGTATTTCTCATTAGTATACTACCTCTAGTGTTTACTAAACATATCATGATCTATTAACCCCCTATTAACGTTTGCGCCCCCCCCCCTCTCTCTTTTGTTTTTCAAACCGCCCCGCCAATTTACACTCATAGCACGCTCTAGCTGTCTATCTCTTTAACTGAGGATGGCAATAGACTTCCCGGAGTTCAAAATCCCTGACTGATTCACCCTCTGCACACCTCGAGGCTTTATTGTGTACCTTAAGAAATCCTCGGACCTGACCCTCCCCGACCCTTAAACTCCCCCTACTTAAACCCCTCCCGCACATGCTCTGATTCACTCCTGCTCGGCACAATCGCCCTCTACAAAAGAGCTGCGTGTTCTATGCTCACTGCTTGCCACTACCAAACTCTAGCCTTCTACTCCCATCGCAGTAGCTACTGCTGCTCACTGCGCACGCACTAGATCTCCCCTAAGTACCACTCTGCAAATAAGTATAACCCACGGCCTTTTAAGCTCCCCACTTCTATTCCCAGTGCCTTGTTGTGGGTGACGACTCCTGCTAGCAGACTATCCATCCCGTCTGTCCACAGTACCTCGTCGCCTATGCTTTACGTCTCTGCGTCCGTGCGCAGTGCGAGTCTTCTAGATTTGATAAGAGGCCTCACCACTAGCCCCCCGTACGCTACACACCGAATGGCTGGCCTTTCTCCAATTATACTCCGTGGTTCTGTTTTCAAGCTCCCGGCTCCTTCGTCGATGAACTCATAAGTACTTGGTACCCCTCATTATTCACTACCCTCTTTCTTTTGTTCTTCAAATTACATAAGAACCCAATCTATGTTTAGTAAAATGCTCTAAGAAACTTTAAAGATCTATCTACATTAAATCGTTTTTGCTCTATTCTAAACCTACTTTTTAATTAAGTAATTACTTTTTCTAGCGCTTTAATTTTTAAGCACTCTTTTTCCTTTTCATTAATTTTAAATTATATTTTTTAGTCCTCTATGTTTTGCTCTTTTTAAAGGCCTTCTTCTATCCCTTATTTTTCCCTATGGATGACTATGTCCTCTTCTCTCCATATATCATTTCCCTCCTCTGATCAAAAAATAAAATTTTCCTTACAATTACACTCAGTATCTCTTGGTTAATTTATGCTTTACCAATTGATGTTCTTGCGGTATCTTCCTTACCTTAGCAATCCTATTCCTCTTTTGTACCTTATTAATTTCTTTTCTCACCTAGGTTTTTTCTTTTTACTTCACTCACCTTACCCTATCCCTAGCTATTACATTAAGATTACCCTTTCCACATACTCTACCAAATCCACACTCAAAGAGACCCATCTTTTACACTTTGGAATTTTTTTACATGAGGCTGGTTAAGTTTTTGGCTAAACTTCTAATTTATTACCTCTTTTTAGGTACAGGGCAGGACACCACTTGATGGGTGTCCTACCCCGATCTTGTGGTGTCCCCCCGGGTAAGGGTGGGTACACACACACACCTTCTTCTCTTTTATATATAGACCCTAGCCCACTTCTAGCTCTCTCTCTCTCTCTCTCTCACACACACACACACACACACACACACACACACTCTTCCTACACTCTCCTCTCTTTCAGTCAGACCCTGGCCCCCTTGTCTCTCTCTCTCTCTCTCTCTCTCTCTCTCTCTCTGGTTTTTAATTATTTTCTCTTTGACTTTTCTTTGAATTTTCTTTAAATTTCCTTTTTTCCTCTTAATTAATTCATAATATTTTCTAATTATTTTCTTTAAATTTTCTCTAATTATTTCATAAAATTTTCTATTTGTGTCCTAATTTTTCCTATATATTTCCTTTTTTCCTAATTTTTTCTTTTTTTTCTAAAAACTTTTTCTAATTATTCTCCTATTTTTACTTATTTTTACCAATTTTTTTCGTTAAGGCCTAAACCCTTTTATTTAATCTACTCCTAACCCTCTTTCATTAAAACTACTCTGAAATCCTTTTTTAATTCCTAATCCCCTTTAGTTAAACTCCCTAAACCAATTTACTACCAAAACTGCCCAATAGCTAACCCCCAAAAAACCTAGCTCTCTATTCCCCCGACCCTCTATTTTCTCGACTGTCCCCGACCCCTAGCCTATAAAAGATATTCTACTCTATGCTATGTCCTCCATTTTTCCTTAGTAATGTTTGCCTGCTTCTGTCTGGCCCTTTTTTACCTCGCTGTAATATCTACCTTGCAATCCCCCTATCACTATGCACCTCGGGTTGACTATAGTATCCCGTACCCTATGGAGTCTGGACGTCTGCTTCCCCCCCGTGTGAATGGCTCGGTTCTCCGTGCAATTGGCTTGCTCTCAGTACACTATATTCTCCCCTTAGTCCCCTAGCCTACCTCTCTGCTACTCTCTGCCTCCGCTCTGTGTAACGGAGCTCGAAACTTTGCGAGTCTTTGCCCCTCTCCTCTGCATGTTTCTGTGCGCCACAAACTTCCTAAGGCAATCACCATTAACGTAGTCTCGAGCTATGCGCTACCCCGTGATGTGCACCGCCTTTTGCTCCCGCTGTGCGCTGCCCCGTGTGGCTCAGCCTCGACTTTCGAACTCACGATGTGATTCAATTAGCCAAGCCCGAGGAACTCAACCCGTGGATCTGCACTCCCGACAGTCTTTAAGATGACATCAATTGGATACAGACCTACGGCTGAGCCAATGCAATACAAACGCAAGGGCATCTCGTGGCTTACCACTGCACCGCCTACCATCCCCTCCGTATAATACTCTATAACCGAGTGCTACAAGCTCTCCAAGACTCCCTTGAGTCCTTGATTAGCAGTTTTGATACAATCCACGTAGAATACCCCGAGGAAGTTGCCAAGGAGACAGGCCAAGAAGGCATAACTGTATTTGATGCTTCTACCCCACCTGTTGAGCTCCCACAACTGCCTCCCAATGATCCCGCCCAACCCACCCAGCAAGCCATCCAACCCGTCCCACCCCCTCTTCCTCGCACAAATCTTCTTGAATACTCTTCTAATGCCTCTAACACCAACACCGCATAGCACGAGAGGTCCCAGTCCATCTCATCTTCGTCCCACTCAACCTCTCCTCAATACATTGCTTAAGTTAGCCCATTTTGTTCATACGCCCACTGAAACGGCGCCCACAAGGAAAGCGGACGAGGAACCCATACCAATGGAATATGATGAGGTTCCTCCAACTCCTCCCTCCTCCCAACCAAAAGATGTACAGTGGAGACCCAACGTGCAATCATTCCAGGAACTGCCTGACAGTGCACTCATGCACCACTCAAAGAAGTAGCTCCAAGGCTCCCACCTCCACCTCTACGAAATCCTGAAAGTGCATCTCCTTATACAATTCATCACCCAGTCCTTCAACGACTGGCGACGAACACACCCGAAGCGCATACGAGGAGGTTACCACCTCTCCCTCGATGCTCCAATTCCCCTAAAAAATGCCGACGCCCGTCTCTAGCCTCATTGGCACATTCCCTTCCTAAAAAAGAAGCAATTTTGGCACTACTACCGCAGTGCCCATGTCGACTAATGGATCCACCCCTTGTACATGCCTATGGAACGTTGATGGACTTGGGTAGAGTTTCGCGAGCTCCAGCAACGAGATCCCAATACTTTGTACAATTTTTTGAAGTACAATTTTCCGAAAAAGACGACACAAGAGAAATTTTTCTTCTGCCTCTAATCCTTCAATGACACGTACGCCTCTGTCCCCGATCCCGCCATCATTGCAGCGGTCCATTTCAACCGCCTACTCCTCTTACTCTTCCGCGATCTCCCTGCCCATAGTCGGCCGATTGTTGACAACAAGCTCCACAATCTCAACAATCAAATAGTCAACCCCGACATCGGTCCTACTCAGTTTCAAGACCTTCACCTCTACCTCTGAGTCAGCAATCTCCATGGCCATCACATCCCCACTTACGAAGACATGCACGCTACCCAATTTTGGAAGTTTCGCTCGTACATGACTCGGCTCAATCCCTGCCAATTGGACCGCTATGCAGTCGTCCAGATGATCCTCTCCACCCACCTCCTCCAGGGTGGCTAATGCGAGGGTGACTCAACAACAGGAAGGGGAGCATGTTAGCATCCATAGAGTACAGTTGCAAAATGCAAGAAAATCAATGATTAGAGGTGATTACTTTAGAGGTGATTAGAGTACAAGTAGTTCTCGGCCTCTCAAGTTTTGAGCCACAAATAGCTCAAGATCAGCCTTGGCACCTTAGGTTTTGAGCCTCAAATGGCTCAGGACTTGGAGGCGTGAGGCTAATACAAGCGCTTTTTGGCGCTCTTATATGGTTAACACAAGTGCTATTTCCGACACACAAGTGTGGAACAATAGGGGAGAGATGGAAAGGATAGTAGAGACGCCTTGGCACCCTACGGGCCCAAGAGCCTTATGAATGTAAAGAAAGGGAGAGTGCAAAAAGGAAAAGGATTGGCCCTCCCTTCAAAAGGTGACTTGTATAAACAGCCAAATGGTTGACGTTGGACTTCCTTGTTGTATACACAAGTTTGGAATACAAGCTCCCTCTTCTCTTCAAGAGTGTTTTTGGGTATTCTCTTGTTTCCTTTTGTAGTGCCTTTTTGTTTGCCACTCCATCCCCCTTCACTCTTTCCTCTTCCCTTCTCCTTCTCCTTCTCTTCTACTTCTCCCTCCCTTCTCCTCTCTCTTCTCTCTTCTCTCCCTTTCCCCTTTCTCTCATGGAAACACATTGCAACAATCCGAGAGTCGCTTGAGTGACACATGCGGACGGCTCCATCCCCCTTCACTCTCTCCTCTTCCTTTCTCCTTCTCCTTCCCTTCTACTTCTCCCTCCCTTCTCCTCTCTCTTCTCCCTTCTCACCCTTTCCCCTTTCTCTTGTGGAAACACATTGCAACAATCCGGGAGCCGCTTGAGTGACACATGCGGACGGCTTGTGCCTTGCATTGCTCTTACAAGGAGTAGTTGGGAGTGAAGGCTCCATTGGCATTCCTTCAAGATCCCCACGACACGTGAGTCACCGTCGAGACAATACAATGTGTACTACTGCACTATCTCCACTGGCTCGCCAAGATAAGTAAGACTAAGTCGGCGAATCACTGCTCGTGAGGTGTTGAAGATCATAACGTTAGTTTTCCCAAGGTCAACCGTCAATCTCTCTGCAGAACACCTCTAGTGCCTCCAGATCTCTCTGCAATCCCTCCACTAAAGAGGATATAAGGACTATATCATCAGTGTATAACAATATGTGTATAAGGAGATCATCCAGTAATGAACCCTCACCCCCTAGGCGATCTATGAAAGATGAGATCTCATCAATGTAGAGTCCAAAGAGAGTCAGTGAGGTAGGCCAACCCAACTTCACCCCAATTTTGCGCTCTACCTAATTCGATAGACCGCCTGAAGCATGGATCCTACCTCTGACTGACTCATATAAGCTCAACACACCCCAGATCAGTGTCTCTAGAATCTGCATCTCCTGTAGTCTCCTGATCATACGAAATCGTGGAACAGTGTCAAAAGCCTTTCGAAAGTCCACGAAACATGTGTAGACTTTCTGATGTCTGGACCTTACCTCCTCAATAAGAGTCCTTAGAGTGAAAATGTGGTCTAGAGTAGAGTGTTGCCTCCTGAATCCTGCTTGCCCTAGTGCTCGTTGCCTCCATGCCTTTGTATGACTGTTGATCTCCCTCTCTAGTACCAATCCATAGATCTTGGCCACTGTGTGGCCAATCATAAGGATATGATAGTTCCCACTGTCCATGAGATCTCATGCATTCGATAGTGGTGGTGTTCCATGCTGGTGGGAAGCCATGACAAACTACAAGGTTAAACATCTGTGCAAGAATCGGGACTAGAACCTTCTACCCATGTGCGAAATGCTCTATCTGTAGGCCCTCATGATCCTGTGCTTTCCGATTGTGGAGCCGACGAAGTGCAGCCCGCACATTCTGCGTAGTGAATAGATGGCAAGTAGTAGGCCTAGGCATAGAGGACATGTCTGGCAATGTCTGCCTCTAGACATCATATAGGGAGCATGCATAAGTGTGCCATACTACCCGATCACTAATGGGGATGGGTAGCTTCCCCTCTGAAAGGAGTTCCCACCCAGTGGTCGGGTTTCCTCCTCGAAATGATTTGATGATCTCATCCGTCCTGTCTGTGAGGAAGACTCGTTTCTTGCGGCATGTCAACCACAATGTGTCTCATTTGACGTCAACTAACCCAAGGCTCACTCCCATGTGAGGTGGGCTCGCATTTCTCTCTACTCATCATCAAATCAAGAGTTTTGAGGCATCTTCCCATCTCGTACCCGTGCAGATCGGATCGTAGGAAAGAATCTAGTGGCAGCATCCTATATCACTGTGACAAGGGTGGCTGAAGCGTGAGCGACGTCTAAATCCTATATCGCTGTGACAAGGGTCGTAGGAAAGGATATGGTGGCAGCATCCTATATCATTGTGACAAGGGTGGCTGAAGCGTGAGCGACGTCTAAATCACCTTTCACTAGGGTCGGAAGCTCTCTGGCTAAGTGGCACACATACACTGGATCAAGGGCACGGGCAAAGTAGATCTGGGTATGGACTGTGGTAGAAAATCTTCCCGTAACTGGCGTAGTAGCAAGAATACCAAAGGCTAGATATGAATGGTCGGCTCCGAGTGGGGGTACAGGTAGAAAATCTCCCCGTAACTGGCGTAGTAGCAAGAATACCAAAGGCTAGATATGAGTGGTCGGCTCCGAGTGGGGGTACAGTGAGATCATGTATCCATGAGAGAAAAGCCAATGGGCCCAGTAGGTAGTCCACTGTGCTAGTCTCGCCTCCATGTGGGAAACATGTGAATCCCCTAGATGATGGCCATCTCTAAAGGCCATTATGGATTATGAGATCGTGAACAACTCTCAGCTCAAGCAGGTGTCGCCCGTATGCTGTCACATATGAGGTATCTGCAAAATGTCTCCAAATCCCAAGCTCTGCTGCATCTAACTTCGACATCATGTGGAGGTCTCTCTCATATGTGAAGTCAAGTAAGCCCACTTGCCTATCCCCTGTCTTTGCATTGAAATCCCTCAGGAGGAGGGTGTCCCCTGTCTAGAAATCTCTATGATATAATCATGTATCGTCTCATAAGAGCTGTGTCCCTCTGTAGTGACATCATGAGCATATGATGACGTGTCTGGAGGAAAGTAGCATACTGCAATGAAGATCGGTCGGACATTTTTGACGTGCATGCTCCTCTCTTCATACCACAGATATGAGTGGATCTCCAGTGTATCTCCAAAAGGACAGCTACGCCTCCAGAGCCTCGTACTCCACTCTCTCTCCTCAGTTCTTTCCTATGAGCTAACTCCCAGGTGTATCCTGTCACTGTGGGCAAGCCTATCTCTAGGCTCTCATGTGTCTCGGTATAGAAGATGATGTCTTTGTCTGTGTGTGTCTCCGAGAAGCCACTTGAGTTGGACCAAAGGATACCATTACAGTTCCATACAGCCATACTCAGCTTGTTTTGTGCACTCCCCTTCCAACTCTGATACCGTCATAGTTCCCCTTCTTTCTTCTCTCCTTCTCCCTTATTCCTCTGTCAACTCTTTCCGAGATAATCAATTTGCCATCCCTGTAGGCGACCCATTTCCCTGCTTCCCTTGCTACCATTACCTGTGTCATGCCTTCCCTTCTATGTTCCTGCTGTAAAAGGGTGAGTTCATCATCCACAGAGAGAGAGAGAGAGAGAAAGAGAGAGAGAGATTATTGTATTAAGATTCTTTGAAGATCCTTCGAAATCTATGAGATTATTGACCACTATCAAAAAGATAGTGATTCATTACACCCATAAATTTGAGAAAACTCCACATATCCCTTGCTATGCTATGTTGCAATCGCATTAATGCAAAAGGAAGCCAATGCAAACACAAGAGAACCAAATCAAGAGGGAACAAGGGAGATATCAAAGCAAAAACACTATCTAGGCCTAAATGACATAACTTAGTCATTAGAGCTTACTTTACTAAGCCTTAAAGGTTACTCGTTTTACTCACAATAGACTATCATAAGATAGCAACACTCTTAACTTTCACATGGCATAAAAATAATATTATTGCATCATCAAGAAGCAATATCTCATTGACAAATGAGCTACGATTTCAAAAAAGGTCTAAACTGATTCATGATTCACTCATAACTATCTTCCTCTAGCAAGCAATAGCATAAATCAAAACTTCTAATGTTGAACCTCAAACCACACAAGATCGATCAAATCATCGTGACCCATGGCCTCTCACAAGCCAACAAAGAGACAACACGAGCCATACGTGATCATAAACCCGTGGAGAAAAGCTATCACGATCCCATACACTGAGAACATTACAAGCCCTACTTAAGAATGTCCCTAGCAAATCCTTTTACCAAACTTGTACCTTGGATGCTAGTTCATTCTTTCAATCCCACCTTCATTTCTTCTCTCTCGTGCTCAATATACTCGACCATGCATGCAATTATTTCTCACTAAAATCGCCCTCATCATCATCCAAGGTTCCCCAATTTGATGAAGATGTCTAAACAAGAAACATATTAATCCATGTGAATCTTCACTAGGAGATAAACTACTAATGATGGCATAATTTTTAAGAAGTTTGATAAATCGACATGATACAATAACTATACTACAAGCCTCTAACTTGGAGAGTTTGGCACAAATACTTCCTTAATAATCTACACTAAAAATTTGTGCTCGCTACGTCAAGGCTTCTTTCTAAAGCCAATACATCATACAAATACTTGTTGGCAACCAAACAAAAGTGCTTGTAGAACTCTGCTATGACCTCATCTCCCAAGCACTATAGTCAAAGTTAAGCTAGTGGTTCAAATCTACAATGATTGTCTAGAGTGTCCAGCTTGATGTAATGGAGTTGAGGAGACAAAAATATGTTAGCATGCAATTACCCGTACAAAAGAAGAAAGTGGACAACTCGACCAAAATAAGCAGCTTGGAATGTGAAAATGTGATTCATGATGAAAATGCTCCTCTCTCCCTCTTAGCACGCAGCCCTTATGCCCTAGCAACGCCCACCAAAGATGATTCCCACCTATTACATGAAGCATGGCCATAATATGTTAGCATGCAATTACCCGTACAAAGAAGAAAGTGGACAACTCCACCAAAATAAGCAGCTTGGAATGTGAAAATGTGATTCATGATGAAAATGCTCATCTCTACCTCTTAGCACGCAACCCTAATGCCCTAGCAACGCCCACCAAATATGATTCCCACCTATTACATAAAGCGTGGCCATAATATACCCTATCTATGATCTTAAATTAATAGAATCAAATGGCACTTTATAGATTAAGATGATTGTCTAGAGTGTCCAGCTTGATGGAATGGAGTTGAGGAGACAAAAATATGTTAGTATACAATTACCCGTACAAAAGAAGAAAGTGGACAGCTCGGCCAAAATAAGCAGCTTGGAATGTGAAAATGTGATTCATGATGAAAATGCTCATCTCTCCCTCTTAGCACGCAGCCCTAATGCCCTAGCAACGCCCACCAAAGATGATTCCCACCTATTACATAAAGCGTGGCCATAATATACCCTATCTACGATCTTAAATTAATGGAATCAAATGGCACTTTATAGATTAAGGTCAAAACACCCGATGAAGAAAGCAACACATCACAACCTCAAATATTAAAGAAACTAATACATCCAACCTATGTCTAATCAAACCCCTCTTAAAGAACCTCATGGTCCCCCACGAATCCCACCTCTTACTTGGTTTACAAAGCATGCTGAGAGTAAAGGATCACCCTAAAACTTCTTGCCTTTGTGATCTACTCCAAACCACCTCTCCTTTCTTTTTACTACTTTCCTACAAGACTACCGCCCTCAAGATCCTCCATGTATATTTTGGTTTTGTGCCAATGTGATTACACCATATGTCTCGAACTCATCAAATGAACCATGTGGGATTCTAATAGAATTAGATTTCGACTCAGGTGAGAGCATGGAATGCAATTCTTAGCGAAAATGATCACAAGATGCATGGGGGGAAACAAGGAGGGCATGTAAACTTTGATATATATATAATCTGAAAAAGAAAGCAGTTTGCATCATGTTATTTTAAAAGTAGGGTTGGTAGCTGCGCCAAACTAAGGAAAGAGGTGCGCAATCAAATGAAATTCGTCCAAAAGACCTAAGGGCATTCAATGTATGGAAAAATGAAGCTGTTTAACAAAATTACTTGCAGTCAATCTTGGCAGTGATCCTACAGCAGCAATCTCTCACGTGCAAAAATGTGACCACAATGTGAATTAAGCACATCTCATGGCAGAGCAAAACTTGTCTTGCCTAGATTCCACATGGATAAGTATGTCCATCCCCCTTGACTGCATTTCCCCTTTAGAAGACAGGCATGGCACTCTGTTTGTTTGACTGAGGCCCTAGCAACCCATTTTGGGGTGATCGCACAATGATCTGGACTGTACCCAACCACATCTAGCAGAGAGCCTTTGTGGAGAGAGAGAGAGAGAGAGAGAGAGAGAGAGAGAGAGAGAGAGGAGTGCTTTTCAGGGGTGTTGGGGGCTGAGGAAGACCCAATAGAATGAATGTGAACTAAAGCTGTCATTAACAAATAAATACTTCATCATACAATTAATGTTATCACATTGGAAAAAAACACTGGACAACATTTCAAAGTCAACCACCCTGATGCACCCAAAAAAGGTAGACTGGAAGGAGAAGGCAAGATGTGGTTTCTTATTCAAACAAACAGTATATTGCCATCTTGGACGTCCAGGATCTATAGAAATAGACCATTGACTCGTTATGGCACCTGCCTGTGATATTTGTGATGACAGATTCTGTAATATTAGAGAGGACTAACGTACCCAGTCCCCCTGTCTGACGTTCACACCAAAAACGTTTTTAAGTGATAGGAAACAAAGAGGTCTTGCCCTTCTCTGTTTGCTTAGCATTATGATTGATCCCAAATGAATTGTCCAGGCTATCATCCACAACTTCGACATCTACTTCTTCATCATCACCTTCATACTGCATTAGCAAGAAAAATTGTATTATTCTTTAAAAATGGCAGGACTTGAAGCGTAAAAAAGAAAACAACAAATCACATGGTTCCCAGGACTTGTTAAATCAGAAGGGAAACACACTATGCATATGCATGTGTGAAGCAACTTTCATCTTGCAACAACTCTCTAGAGGAAATTTCCTTAAACAAGCAGTCTCTGATATTGAGATTCCTTTGTGTCTCTGAACCAAGCTCCTTTATTTGTTATATTTCTTCCCTAGCTATTTGCAAATTTAGTTGGAAAGACAGTCAGACTATGGAGTATGATTTCAGAAACTATATTGCTGTCTTTGCAGACCACAGAAATGATAGGTTCTCATGAATGACAGTATCACTCTTTCAATATTGCCCAGACCCTTTTAAGACGATGCAAAGATATCACCCAGCCCTCCCTGTCACCCTGTTACCCTGCTAGACGATGTCGCTTTTCGTCTTGCCCTATCGACCTCTCTTCACGGCTGTGTTCTTTAGTCCCCATCTCTTTCTCAATATATTCTCCTAATGTGGCATGGACTCTTACTCCCTCCCCTGCCTCTCCCTAATATCTACAGTTGCCTTGCCTGTGCAATCAAGCATGCATAAAAGTTCTACTTAACGCTTTTCCTATCACTGGCATAAGACTAGAATATATTCAATCTTACAAATTCAAATTTTCTATAGAGCAAGCAAAAGAACAAAAGATGAAGTTTTAAAAATTTGTGTAAATGAGAAAAATAAAAGAAGAAGAGAAAGAACTTGGTAAGCAAAGCTACACTTATGTTCTCATCAGTACCCAAGATAAGCTGCCATCAGGGTTTCAAAAGATTCCAGAATCTCTTGGGTAAACCCAGTGCTTACTAAGCTTTGAAATCGCAACCAAACAACAAAAACTTTGAAAGCAAAAAAGAAAGAAACGAGCAGAAAATTAGAAGAAGAAAAGCAGATAGAGAGAGAGAATTAATTAGGTTAAATTTCCATCACAACCAACCTAACCCTGAAATTTTTTAATTGTAAAGTTGCAGAAAGAAACAACAACTAATGTGCTAACACAAGGAAACAAACATTTACACACACAATTTTTTAATTGTAAAAGAAGCAGAAAGAAACAACTAATGTGCTAACACAAGGAAACAAGCATACACACACACACACACACAGCAGAACTAAACTAAACAGGTACCCAAGAGTACATGGACTCCAAAAATAGAACAAATCTAAGAATTAAAAGGAAAATGGGCTATGAAGCTCCCCACTTTGGATTTTGATTCTATGTTCAAGGATCCTAAAAATCATCCATTCAGTAAACTGCCTGATATCACGCACGCTTAGGTATAATCCTAGCATGGTATCAGAATCACAAGCAAATTTCACAAGAATGAACTTTCAAAGCTTTAAATCATAAAGTGTCATATTTGAAACAGCTTGTAATCGAGGAAGAATGTGTTACCTGTGCATATTGATGAGAGGCAATCATCGAAATTGGTGTAAGACCACCAAGAGATTTCTTGCTACCACTGAATTCAGATTTGTCTGGTGAGCTTTGAAATATTCTTGGCTTGGCATCTTCCTCAAACTTAATGCCAGCTGATCCCTGTTTCCCTTCACCATTCTCTGCAACATCATCTTCAGCATGTGCTGCTAGCCCTGTTGAGGGTAGACTGACACCCATGTCCCAGCTTCTGGCCTGCATGAATTAATGACAGCCCACAATCTTGAGCAATGCCTGAACATCACCAGCATACAAATGACACAATGTGTTGGGAAATGCATCTTTCTCTGCATACAAACACATATTACAGATGGCCAATATTGCCATCTTCTAACAGTTTCCTGAATTCTAAATGTTTGCAGCCACAGTCATCAGTCCAGGATATCAGAATCTACTCTCTTGAAAACTCAGAAGTATGCAACAATGATGTCATTTCGGAATTTCCCGCCTTAAACTGTTGCAGAAAGAAGACACACAAAGGTGGAAACGGGTTGACATTTCATGAGACCAACTGCTAAAATGGTACACGTCACAGTACTTACTCTATTTGATAGATCTTCACTCCTTTCACAATTTCCATTGGTAGCAAATCTGCTGGAGGAGACATTTGCCCAGCTGCCACCATCAGCATCAGTGTCCTTAATACTTATACCAGTCTCCATGAGATTGGACCTACTTGACTTTTGAATCAGTGATTTTCCACGGGAGGGAGAAGAGACCTTATTTTCTGAATCCCCCCAGTCAGCAATCACAAGCAAATGAATTAGTATCAAGAAAGGTTTAACCGCCAAATGCAAAAGATTCTCGCAAGATAAAAACCCTTTAAAGGAATATTATATCTCTCACCATTCTTCTCTAAGGCAATGCCATCCATGTCACTTTTATCTTTCGCTGTGCCTTTGATCAATTGGAGACTTTCTGTCTTGATAGGAGTATTTAGTGGTGGACCAGGCTCTCCATCACTAACTATGTTGACGTCTGAATCCTCTCCATGTAAAGATATTTTTGTCACATCACCAAACCGAATATCCTCAACCAACTTCTGCATTCGTGCTTGTGTCCTGCATAGAAGTGCATCAAATAGAGAAACAATGTACACTGATTTCATAAAAGTATATGAAGGAGACAAACAACATACATTAAATTCATCCCGTTTCATTTCAAACAGTGCCCTTTTAATTCATCAAAACAAACAATACTTCACCCTGCTTGGGCATACTTTTTAACCTCCTCCTGTGCCCTTGAACACCGGAGATACATCTTCACAAACTTCTTCATCTTGGAACCAAGCCTGCGCAACAAGATATCTTGTCTCAGAATTTGCAAACCCTATCTGAATGAAAATTACAGAACCTTCTTGAGAGGGCAATAAACAAGACTCGACAAACAAGATGCATCTCCCCTTCTGAGATCTCCCTTGGAATGTATCAAATAGGCATTATTCAAGAATCAAAGTTCTGAGAGGATATAGAATAGTTTATCTTATGGTTCCTATAACCAGGACCAGCTAAAGAGTTGAAGGGCTTCAACTTGGTCAGAGTTAAGCTGAACACTTCTAATAGCAAGGGCCCCTGCAAAAAGAATAGGTAGCCTTTAAACAAAGTATGTAAGGCATTTCTAATATGTATGAGAATTTGAGTGTACGGGTTTGGACTTGTCTATAGGCTGATTGCATGCTAAGCATTTTTTACGTTGGTAAGTTAAAGACATGGTCACGTACTTCAAGTGTGTGCATTATGTACATACTGTATTCCCCAAACAAACAATAGACTTGTATGCTTGCATGCCTATATCTGTGTATATATGACATTCTGTTCCTTTCATGCGATACAGATCACACTTTTTAAACCTGATATGTCCCAGGCACTCTGTGTTTCCACACAGCGAGGGTTAGCTATCCCTTCAGAATTTTTGTGGAAAGCCAGATGTGGACAGTTTGTTTATTCTAAGATACTCATGCGATCAAGAATTTGCACTCAATACCTCTTGTATATAAGAGGACAGTCATAAAACCTCTCAATAAAAGTCCTACTTTTGAACAGAAAAGGGGGTCCCTTGACCTCCCACACAAGAGAGAGTTCACTCTAGAAACTGCATGTGCAAAGACGAGTTCTCGCTCTCAGGAAGCTGTACAAAGTGAGGAGTGCTCTCCACCTACATCCTCTTGAATATGACTTACAAATTAAAATAGTATCCATTCTTCTTAGAAACTTATAAACGATTTTCACCTTCATCCTCTGGATATGACCCAGAAAGTCTGACATAATGTTCCCCTCTTCTTACAACTTTATGGACAATAGGACTTTTTAAAATCATTATTCTGCCAAACATAATGTTCCCCTCTTCTACAACTTTGTAGACAATTGGACTTTTTTAAATCATTATCTGCCAAACAGGACAGGACTTCGGGCTCCATCGAAGGACAATTTTAAGGGGCATTTCTAGAACTTGTAGGGCTGAGATTAAGGAACTTCCAAGGCCCATGTGTTGGTCCAGAAATGGGTTAAACACTGGGGCAGAGCTGGTTGGCTGAGCCAACCAGTCCACCTGCAAGGGGTCAGCTTATCAAGGGGGGCCAAGCCCAGGTAAGGACAGGCACAGGTCCGCCTCTTGCTTGTTGGGATCAAGGTCTTGCTCTTGTTCATGTGTTTATGTGTGCAGTTTGTGTGTGTTTAAGAGTGGTGTGAAAAATATCTAAGCTATGATGTCAAAGGGACAGGCCCATGGGGATATAAAATGGTGTACTTGACTTGAATGGAATATGAGATTTTGAGCATTTTGTGATCTTGGCCTCTCCTTGTTTCCTTCATGGTTGGATAGATATGCGTTTCTAAAGGTTGAAACTTTCAAAGAGTTTTTTTTTGTTTTTTTTAACGTTCAGGGGCCAATTCCAGTTCCGGCTTGCTTCTTGGAACAGCATTCCAGACGTTCTGGATGCCGGAACGCCTTTCCTTGATAGTTATGTGGTACCTACAACAATTTAATGAAGCAGACCACCATGGCACCCATCAACTGTTAGCTTTTGCATGCAAAATATAACTCTAGACTAGTCCTAGTCTCTGTGGGTGTCCCCACCAAACAAACTGGTGCACACCAAATAAAAGTACTCTGGTTGAATGAGGTCAACCCACCTTGACCATGGTTAAGAACCTAGACCAAAGTCAAAATGCGTAGCCCCAGTCAAATCTCTCTTGCCATAGTCAACACGAATACTCTAGTTTATTGTAGTCAACCCTTCTGGCCTAAACCAAGTCTCCCTGACCAAAGTCAGGCTTTCTTGACTGAAGTCGCGTGTCTTTGACTAAAGTCAACGCTTTGACGACTCTTTGACCATAGTTAAAATAGATGAAAAACATTTTGACTATGGTCTAGTAAGAGATCAACTTTGTATTTTACTTGGAATATTTACAACTTGGTGACAAATGCCATGGCCAGGGCAAGATTTGATATATGCAGCAAAAGGAACATGTTGGACCGGTGCAAAAGCCATGAGGGAGTTAGGCGAGATTTGCAAAGTCAGTACAGGGCTGTACAAAGGTGTCTAGGGCAGGTCTGTTAGCAACACATGCCCACAGCAATCAGCAGCAAAAGGCGCAGCCAACAGGCGCTGGATGGAGCTGCAGGAGCTGGTCAGGACACAGGCACTCAGGCAAGTTGGGACAGAGCAGGGAAGAGTCACCTAGAGCTTGAATGCAATGCGGCAGAGATGCGCCTACATTGGAAAGGCTGCACAACAGATCAAGCCAGTCTGCAGGATGGTCATGCATATATGGAGGGTTTCCATGCATGATGCCTATAAAAGGCCCCTCAATCTTGGGCACAATCTATCCTATTCATTTTACCAGGCCACAAGCACTGGCTGTCTACCAGGGCAACAGGGAGGCTGAGGACTTAGGGATCATCAAGAATACTAGCAGTACAGCCTGCAAATCACCTACAGGGTGAAGAGCAGTACAATGGGATCAGGGTTTACAGGTCATCCGGTTTGGCTGCAGTTATAGCGTAGCAAATGGTAGAGAGTCATCTATAAGTCTTCTCCACGAAAAGCAGCAGCAAGGAGTGTCCACGGAGCACCACAACGAGGCCTGCAAAAGCTCTAGTCTGAAGTGTTTTGAAGGTGCCCACAAGGAGGTAGGAGAACAAATTTGGGGAGCCGCGAGGGTCCACATCTAGGCAGAAACCGACCAAAGATGGTGGCACACTCGGTCCACATTTTGTATATGGTTTGGTCCATCGTCGGACAAATATATATTATTGTTTCCACTGTCTGTCTTCAGCAGAGTTCATTTACTACCTGCACATCCTTCTCTCTTTCTACACTAGTACACACTAGGAGAAAGAAGCTGGATTTGAAATTAGCATTGTGTGAAACCTCGGCACTATCTCTTTGTTTATCTTAGGCTCTCTGCGGGAAACCGTTGGCTGTAGCAAGCAACCTCCACCTCTATTTGTAACATGCTATCAAAGCCTTGAGGGAGATTCACAAGCGCTGTGAGCTTAAAGGTCAGAGCCTTGTGAAAGGAGATCTTGTTTCAGCTTGTAGAGATCGACTTCTACGTCTAAAGGATAGGTACCCTTGCGAGAAGCAGGGTGATCCTTTCAGGCAGGTGTACACTTCCTAAGCCCTTCACATCCTCATCATGTTGCTAGACTGCCCATCTCTAGCTTTGGTGGAAATGGGTAAGCTCAAAGAAAGCAACTACCCTCTCCGGAAGATGGAAGATCCGGAGCCACTTGGTGGTTCGGATGATCTTGGAGATTACGACAAGATTGGAGCTAAGGCCACAACCTACCAGAAATACCGCTGAAGTTGTGACAACACCAGCAGATCCTGTTGCATGAGGGATTGAGTACTGCGTGGTGCAAATATACTTGCCATTATCATTGGCACGACTGCAATGCAATTCTCCCACATATCCAACTAGCAAACATTGCTTTTCAAGCATGGACAATTCTCAAAGACACGTATGAGATCAACAATGCTTTTCATGCATGTTTTTCAAGCATCGACAATTCTCAACTACATGTATCAGATCAACAACTATGAGGATTCTCGACCTCGAGACAGAGTTGTAAAACAAGCACATGGATAAGGGGGGCTCAGTTCAGGAGCAAATCACCAAGATGAAGGTGGTGAGGGGTCCACTCTCCAAGGTTCGTCAAAAGACAGATTTGGCAAGGATTGCTAGGCTCTTGCTTGGCATAATCCATAGGAGCTACAAAGGGATTGTTACAACCACTGTGGCAGGAGAACGGCCCGCACTAGTGACTTTTGAGGAGCTAGTGACTATGCTTCTGTAGGAGGAAACCTGGGAGAAGAAGTATGACCGATCCAAAAAGAAGGCCTTTATTGCGCAAGATGTAAGGGTAAGCTTGACAATGGCAAGCCAACAATAACAACAAAAAGAAGAATGATAAGACTGATGATGATGCCAATGTGAGCAAGAAGAAGAAGAAAATGCTTCCATTGTTGATCAGCCGGGCATTTTGCAAAGGACTACAGAAAGAAGAAAGCTGACCAGAAGAGGAGAAAGGAGTCCGATCAAGAATCAGAATAGTCAAAACCGGCAGCAAATGTGGTAATGACTGAGGATTCTTTCTTGGTAACAACTCCAGGTGTTGTTAAGGTAACATAGGATTACATAGCAAAGCTGTGGGTGCCTCCATGAGGCACATGGCTTGTTCTCAAAGCAAGCATACAAATGGGTGGATCTACTAGTATGTATATTCTTTGTTCACACAAAGCTTAGTAGCATGCTATGGGCAGATTTTTTTGTTTATGTTTCTCAGATGATGAGAGATTGGAGGGTGAGAGCCTTCCTGCAAGGCAAACAGGAAAGTCTGTGCTTCTTCGAAGCTCAATTGCATGTTGCTGAAAGGTGGACTTGATGAACCTGTTGATGCCTCACAGTGAAGACAGGGACATCTACAGGTGGAAGGAATATGCTGAGATCCTAGGATTACCTACTTGAGAGCTCATCCGAAGCTCATGGTCTAGGGTTTTTTAAGACACCTTTTCGTTGGAATTTTGTAGGTCAACTCCACACCTGTGAGCCTGCCGATTGAGGAGAGCTTTTTTTTCCCCGTGGGGGGAGGGGGGGCGTTTAACAGCAGAGAGTCAGAGATGCCATAGGGCAGACCTGATAGCATTTGCACGATTGCCACGTGGCTAGCATGCTAGCTGCCATGTGGACCGCATAGGCCTAAGGCAGTATTACTAGGCTGCCAATAGTGAGCTGAACAAGCTCTGACATATGCAGGAAAAGGGACAGGCTGGACCTGCACAAAAGCCACGTGGCAGTTAGGCAGGATTTGCAGAGCCAGTACACGGCTGTACAAAGGTGTCTGGGACAGGTCTGCATGCAGCAGTCGACAGCAAAAGGAGCAACCAACGGAGCTAGTTGGAGCTGCAGGAGATGGTTGGTGCGCTTAGACAGGTTGGGAAACCAACGGATGGAAGAGACATCTGGAACTGGAATGCCACACGGCATAAATGTGCCTGCATTGGACCAGTAAAAGACCGCACAACAGGTCGGCCAGCCTGGTCGGGTATATCTGGAGGGTTTCCATGCCTATAAGACGCTCCTTAATCTTGGGCATAATCTATTATCCTATTCATTCTAACAGGCCACAAGCACTGGCTGTCTACCAGTGCAGCAGGAGGCTGAGGGATCATACAGAAGACTACTAGAAGTACAGCCCACAGATCACCTACAAGGTGAAGAACAGTACACTGCGATTAGAGATTTACAGGTCATCAGAGTTTGTATGCAGTTCCAGAGCAGCAAACAGTGGAGCACTCATCTACGGGTCTTCTCTAGGAAGAGCAGCAGCAAGGTTCTACGGAGCACCACAACGAAGCCCACAGGCTCTAGGAGAGCAACGCAGGCTAAAGTGTTTTTAAGGCCCACAAGGATGTAGGAGAACAGATTTGGGGAGCCATAGGGGTCCACATCTAGGCAACACCCTGCTGATAGATGGTGGCATACTGTGTCCACATTTTGTATATGGTTTGGTCCAAATATATATTACTGTTTCTACTCTCTCTCTTCAGCACATCTCTCTCTCTACACTAGAAAAGAAGTTGGATTTAAAATTAGCACAGTGTGATTCCTGAGCACTATCTCTTTGTTTATCTTCTGCTGCGGGAAGCGTTGGCTGTAGCAAGCCACCTCCACCTCTCTTTGTAATAAGGGGTATAGGGAACCGTAATCATGTGTCGTGATTTACTCTTGTGCGCACGTATTGTTGGTAACAGGCTACTGTGTCGATGTGTGTCACGGGGACGTGAAGTTATGAACCGTGACTAACTTTGGCTTAGGGGGCTAGCCCAGGGGGAAGCGACACTTCCCAGAAGTCCCTAGGTGCACACACTAGGCCTACTTGCTAGGGGAAAGGCAAAGTTTAGAGGGGTCTTAAAGTTAGGCCCAAGGAAACCAATGTTTCATTGGTTAGTAGGGGTTAGGACTTTAATGTGAGGGGCAAACCAATGTTCCATTGGTTTGTGTGGTTAGAGCATTAATGAGGGAGCCATGTGGCAACCCCTCATGCACACCTACCCCCCTTGCTCTCCTTCCACCTTGGTTTGGAGGAGGTACGAGTTCTTCAACACAGCTTGCTTCTCTCCCTCCCCCCTTTGCACGCATCACGAGGTTCTCTCTCTATCTCGCTCCAAGGCTTCCGTACGGCTGTACAGAAGCATTAATCACAGTTTGTACGGGCTGTTGCATGGGATCCAATATGGGATGTACGGAATCCCCTTTGCTGGCTGTACAGAAGAGGTACGACTCCCAAGGCAGGCTGTACGGACGTTGATTTGCTGCTGTGAGAGCTGTTTCACGACTCCCAAGGCAGGCTGTACGGACATTAATTTGCCGGAATTCACCACTGGCTGTACGGAAGCCATTATTACTGCTGCTGTACGGATACCCAAGGCTGCTGTACGGACATCTATTCACTGTTGTAATGTCCTTTCCCCTTGCTGTACAGTCTGCTCACCTACTCTCTCCTGCCCATGATCCTCCTGCTCTCTTCTATATCTGATTCCAGCCCGTAATCCCTCTCTTCCTTCCCCTCTCCTAGCTGCTAGTTTCTCCTGCTAGCCTCAACACTAGATGTGTTGCTTCTGGAGGTGTTTCTGAGCTTGATTGAAGACAGTTGAAGTTGGTTTGAGTTCTCTTGTCGCTATCCCTTTCATGTGATTGCATTTGGTCATTTGTGGAAGCTTGTTGTTGCTCCATTTGTTGTTTGGAGCATCCTCTGGACCTTACAGGCTTAAGCAGACACTTAGTTACAGAGGGTGTGCCTGGGAGAGTGCCAGAGGGGCAGTGTATTGCATTTTGGAAATCTTGAGGCTGCTTGAGCATTTTCGGAAGTGTATGGATGCCTGGTCATTAACAGTTAATTACAGTCTTTGTGGAATGCTTGGATACCTCTACAATTGGTCATGGACAAATGGTGAATGCCTTATCTTTGCCTTGGCACTTGGGTACTAGTGTGTACACTAGGATGGAATGCAGGTTATAGCCAAGGTTTGGCTTGGACAGTGGAATAGCCCGTGGGACAGAGAACAAGGGTGTGCTCTTGTTGTATGTACCAATCTCATTCCTAAAGAATAAATAAATACCGGAAGGGGCGCCAAGTGTTTGTGGCCAGTGTGGTGTCTTGTACTTGGTTTCATTGAGCAGGAGCCTCCATCTAGTTATTTCTCCAGTTGTTTCTAAGTAGTATTGTTTAAAGTTAAGTGGTTGGAAATGATGCAATGTCGCTGTGAATAATGAATATGCAATGCAAGTTATGGTCTACTGCCTTTTAGGAAACTAAAGGCAGGTTACAGTGGTTCCATTGCCGGGATATCACCATCTTCCTAGAGAGGTGAGCCCTAGGAGTGTTGGGTGAAGAAAGCCCCATTGCATTTTTATTACAGCCATATTATCAACAATCATGTCACAACCCAAGAGATCATTGACTATCTCTGAGCAGGAAGCCGATGGCTTTGAGGAGGAGCACAACACCAGTGAGGGTGAAGAAGAGCAAAATGATGAGGAACAACATGTTTCTCCTGAGCATGCCACTAAGGATTCACAGGACGAGGTAGATGAGGCAGAGGAGCTTGATCCCAATGCCCTTTTTCAGTTACGAATGCAATTTGCTCGGAAATTCAATTTGGGAATGGCTCGAGCTACATGGGCACCGAGTAATTTACCAGACAGATTGATCAGTCGAGCGTTACCGGCCCAAGTGCAGTGGGAGCTCTGTCACAGTTGCAACAGACTTTCATGGAGATTATGCAAGCTTCCCCTGGTGGTAATGCTCCCCCTGGAAGGGGGAAGACAGCTGAGAAGAAGCAGACGAAGCATAAGAAGACTCACAGGCGGGTATCTTTCAGTGGACAGCCACCAGAGATGCCCACAATCACCCCTATATCGGGTCATGCCAATAATTTTCAATCAATCAATCAAGGACAGCAAGTCCTCCCTCAGCCCATGAAGCATCCAGGACATTTTGGCGGAGGATCAGTTTTTCAGGCAATGGTGGGACAGCCCATAGAAGGGCTTAGTATGCCTGGTACAAACTTGGGTAGGTTTCAGCCAGGAATGCAGAATTTGCAGCAGCACAAGGAGGGAGGAATGCCCCTTGCAAATGCCAACCCCACCATGGGCACAGGCAATATGGTACAGAATATGGGATCCACGATGCCTCCACCATATTTACAGACCCCCGTTTATGATAATCTTATTCCCAAAGGTAAGCTGAAAGATTATAAGGAGGGAGGGGCAGCTGTGAAGTTTGAAACCTTCAATGGGATGCAGGACAGATTGAAGGCTATGACATTTGTGCAACAATTTGATGCTGCCTATTCCAAGATACGAAAGGCAGCCACCTTCTTGAAGGGTAATGCACTCCAATCGTGGACCAATTTGCTTTTGCAAGGTAAATCCCCTAACACTTGGGTTGAGTTCAAGCAAGTTTTCTCATCTGCTTGGCTCACCACCACTTTTGAAGTGGATATAATGACAGCATGGCATAAGCTAGATGCCGCAAACTGTAAGAATCTTGAAGAGTGTAACAAAAAGTTCTGGGAGGCCTTATTGCCAATCAGCTCGTATAGGACTGTATCACTGTCTGAGCAGGTGGAAAAGTATTGTTGTGGGCTGCCAAAGGAGCTTCGTGACTATTGCACCAAGACAAAGGTCTCCAACATATCTCAGCTAATTGAGAATGCTACTACAGCCTATGCTCTCATGCAAGGGATGAATCCAGGGTTTCAAAGGTAAGCCAGCAGGATGACTCTTTCATGAAAAGCAAAATTTTCCAAGTCCAAAGTCAAGTTTGATATGGACACGAGGCCTGATAGTAAGCCCAGTACCAGAGAGAGATTGTCTCCTGAGAAACAGCAAGCCCTATTTGAAGCTCGAAAGTGTTTCCTTTGCAAAGAAGAGGGCCATCAGGCCAAAGATTGTCCCAATCGTAACCTATGGGAGCACACAAAGCGAAAAAGGACAGCCACAAGTGCTATCCCGGGAACACCCAAAAGGCGCTCCCTAGTGACACACTGCATGGGAATGTTCCGGCCACGTTCCATGCGTTTCTTATGTCTCCTCTGGCCGAAACGACGTTCTAGGCCTTCTTGATGTGCCTTGTATTTGTCCCAAGTGCCATCGGATTGAACAACGGCCTGGTACACCCACTTGGTTCCAATGACCTTCCTCTTCCAAGGTCTCTCGACGGGGTCCCATGTGTCATTCTTCAAAATGGCATCCATCTTTGCTTGCATAGCAACTTCCAACTCTGGGACTCCTTTGCTTCCTCAAAGGTTCTTGGTTCTACAATTTTCTTTTCCCATGGCTTGCTCAAAAGAAGTGGGTTCTGGTTCCTATATCACTTTGAGTGCACTACACCACTCTGAGTGAAATCTGACAGGCTGCATGGAGTACTTCGATTCTAGAGAGCTCGTTTAGAGGCCGTGGTCATTGCTATGATCACGGGTAGCTGTTGCCATAGTCATCTCTGAAGTTCGTGCGCATGTTATGCCCTCGAACCCGATCGTGATGAGCATGGCCTCTTCCGCAATAGTCTCTTTTCTCTTCCATCGCTTGATGCCTTAGTCTATGTATGGTTGTAGCTAACTGCGTGTGTTGTAATGAAGCTCCAACAAGATCAGTAGAGCTCAGAGATAATATTGAAATAAGTGTCGATCATTCTTCTACTTCATGTTCCATTCCATGTGATAACGATTTCCTGTTCCTTATAGTTTCCTTACATGCAGTAGAAAAATTAGTTAATACAACTATGTAACCGGCCTTCAGTTTCCTAAAGGGCAGTAGACCATAACTTGCATTGCATATTCATTACTCACAGCCACATTGCATCATTTCCAACCGCTTAACCTTAAACAATACCCCTTAGAAACAAATTGAGAAATAACTAGATGGAGGCTAGAGAGCCCCTCCTCAATGAAACCAAGTAAAAGACACCACGCTGGCCCCAAACTCTTGGCGCCCCTTCCAGTATTTATTTATTTCTTTAAGAATGAGATTTGTACATACAACCAGGGCTCACCCTTGTGCTCTGCCCCTCGGGCAATTCCACTGTCCAAGCCAAACCTTGGCTATAACCTACATTCCATCCTAGTGCACACACTAGTACCCAAGTGCCAAGGCAAACCTAAGGCATTCACCATTTGTCCATGACCAACTGTAAAGGTGTCCAAGCATTCCACAAAGACTGTAACCAACTGTTAATGACAAGGCATCCATACACTTCCCCAAAATGCTCAAGCAGCCCCAAGGCACCCAAATGCAATACACTGCCCCTCTGGCACTCTCCCAAGCACACCTTCTGTAACTCAGTGCCTGCTTAAGCCAGTAAGGTCCAGAGGAAGCTCTAACAAACAAATGGAGCAATAACAAGCTTCCAAAATCACCAAATGCAATCACATGAAAGGGATAGCAACAAGAGAACTCAAACCAGCTTCAACTGACTTCAATCCAGCTCCGAAACACCTCCAGAAGCAACACATCCAATGTTGAGGCTAGCAAGAGGAGCTAGCAGCTAGAAGAGGGGAAGGAAGAGAGGGATAACGGGCTGGAATCAGAGATAGAAGAGAGCAAGAGGATCACGGGCAGGAGAGAGAAGGTGAGCAGGCCGTACAACAGGGGAAAAGGGCAGTACAACAGTGAACAGACATCCGTACAGCAGCAGCAAATTAGTGTCCGTACAGCAGCAAATTAGTGTCTGTACAGCGTGCCTTGACAGTTGTGAAACAGCCGTGCAGCAGGCCCATTCCGTACAGCAGCGATGAATGCTCCGTGGGATGCGTGCCTATTCCGTACAGCCAGCAAAGAGGATTCCATACAGCCCGAATTGGATGCCATGCAACAGTCCGTACAATCCGTGCTTAATGCTTCCGTACAGCCGTATAGAAGCCGTGGGGGGGGGAGAGAGAGAGAGAGAGAGAGAGGACCTCGTATTCAGCAACTAAGCAATCCCCAATTTATGGGGCAATCAAGCAGCTCACAGGCCAGCCAAAAGGCCAGCCATCTCAGCCAAACAAATGGCCAGAAAGTCCAGCTGGTCTGGCCGACCAGTTGGCCGACGAGCTGGCCGACCAGCTAGGTCTGGCCTATAAAAGGCTTCTGCCCCCACACTTCCTTTGACAGGACAGGACCTGCAGCTGCTCCTCATCTCCTCCATCTTTTGCTGCAGGCCCGCCTGCTCCATTTACCTCTCCTCTCCACTTCTGCCTCCTCTGCTGCCTCCTCTTCTACCTCTCCTTCCTGCCTCCTGGCTGCTCCATCCTCTCCTCAAGATCTGTCCCAACTTCTGCTCCTCTGCTCAAATCTGCTCCTCTACTTCCCCTTCTGCTCCTCTGCTCCAGATCAGCTTCTTCTGCTCCAGATCTGTCCCATCCTACTCCAGATCTGTCCCCTTCTGCTCCTCTGCTCCAGATCAGCTCCTTTTGCCCCAGATCAGCTCCTTTTCTTCATCATGTTGCTATTCCAGATAGCCTGAAGGTTCCTTCCTCAGAGCATGCTGGTTTTCAGCCATTTCCTAGGGCAGCTCCAGCCCTTCATCATCCTCGTCATCATTGAGCTACACGGAGGACTGCGTTACGCTCCCTCTGCTGCTATCTTTTCTACTGTCTCTCTACATGGAATCATCTTTCTGATTCACCTCAGCCACGGTCCGTCAGACACGACGGCTTGAGGTTCTTGTATTCAGTTTTTCATATTACCGACAGGCACTATGTTTTTTGAGTTCCGTTCTTCAATTGTATCTGAGTATTGTCTATTTTCTAATCGCTCCACTGCAAACCCTATCGTTTCTCTATATGGTATCAGAGCCATGGTGAGCTAAAGACGCCAGATCTCTGGTGATCTAAAGATCTTGCTTTTTCATGGAGGCCATAGGTACAGGGAGCATCACTCCTATAAACATATCAGTTTCCTCTTCATTCCGCTGCGCACTAAGGGAGAGAACTCCATCTTCTACTCCCATCCCTCCCTCCCTTTCAGAACTCCATCTTCTACTGCCATCCCTCCCTCCCTTTCTTACCTCCATCTTCTACTACCATCCCTCCCTCCTTTTATAGGTTTCTGGCTTGACACTCCCCATTCCTTCGAAAGAGGGGGTCATGATCCTTCACCTCTACCATCATCGGCATCGACTTCCAGGATCTACAAGTTCTCCCAAGGCGGGACCCTTTCTGTTCAGATGTGTCTTGATGACTGTTGTTTTGAATTCTTCTACATTCATGGAGGCGCAGATAGACTCCTCTCTCCCGAGGTTCAAGATCGGGCACACACTGGATCACTGTTCACCTCCGACCTCTCTGGATTATCAGCCTGCTACGACAAATTTGTTCTTTACCTTTGCTCTTTCCTCCACCTTTCGGCGGTGAGAGGGGGTGGCTTATCCTCTCAAGCTTCACAGTGTTCTTATTTCTATCTGGTATCATACGTGTAACTACGACACTTGAAGAAGTGAACAATTCCCTTGCAAGGGCACTCCTCTTGTGATCTTCTATTGGGCATTTCACAGGGATAGCCAGCACCACCATCGACATCCCTACACGAAGCTCCAAGCACACAATGTTTGCCCCTCAAAATTGGCAATTGAGAGGGGGTATTCAGCAACTAAGCAATCCCCAATTTACGGGGCAATCAAACAGCTCACAGGCCAGCCAAAAGGCCAGCCATCTCAGCCAAACAAATGGCCAGAAAGTCCAGCTGGTCTGGCCGACCAGCTGGCAGGCCCACCGACCAGCTGGCCGACCAGCTAGGTCTGGCCTATAAAAGGTTTCTGCCCCCACACTTCCTTTGACAGGACAGGACCTGCAGCTGCTCCTCATCTCCTCCATCTTTTGCTGCAGGCCCGCCTGCTCCATTTACCTCTCCTCTCCACTTCTGCCTCCTCTGCTACCTCTCCTTCTTGCCTGCTCCATCCTCTCCTCAAGATCTGTCCCAACTTCTGCTCCTCTACTCAAATCTGCTCCTCTACTTCCCCTTCTGCTCCTCTGCTCCAGATCAGCTTCTTCTGCTCCAGATCTGTCCCATCCTACTCCAGATCTGTTCCCTTCTGCTCCTCTGCTCCAGATCAGCTCCTTTTGCCCCAGATCAGCTCCTTTTCTTCATCATGTTGCTATTCCAGATAGCCTGAAGGTTCCTTCCTCAGAGCATGCTGGTTTTCAGCCATTTCCTGGGGCAGCTCCAGCCCTTCATCATCCTCGTCATCATTGAGCTACACGGAGGACTGCGTTACGCTCCCTCTGCCGCTATCTTTTCTACTGTCTCTCTACATGGAATCATCTTTCTGATTCACCTCAGCCACGGTCCGTCAAACACGACGGCTTGAGGTTCTTGTATTCAGTTTTTCATATTACCGACAGGCACTATGTTTTTTGAGTTCCGTTCTTCAGTTGTATCTGAGTATTGTCTATATTCTGATCGCTCCACTGCAAACCCTATCGTTTCTCTATACCTCGAGATGCGTGAGATATCCATATACCCTTCAAATGAGTGCCAACAACCTCAATTTGTGTGCCAATGCTCACACGGGGGGAGAGAGAAGTAAACTGAGTTGAAAAACCCCGCACCTTCATCAAAACCAAGGTGGAAGGAGAGCAAGGGCGGTACGTGTGCATGAGGGGCTGCCACATGGCTCCCTCATTAATGCTCTAACCCACACAAACCAATGGAACATTGGTTTGCCCCTCACAATAAAGTCCTAACCCCTACTAACCAATGAAACATTGGTTTCCTCGGGCCTGACTTTAAGACCTCTCTAAACTTTGCCTTGCCCCTAGCAAGTAGGCCTAGTGTGTGCACTTAGGGACTTCTGGGAAGTGTCACTGCTCCTAGGCTAGCCCCCTAAGCCAAAGTTAGCTAGGGTTCATAACTTCACATCCCCATGACATACCCTCCTCTTGAAACAGCAAACTATCAAGTTTGCTACTATAAACATAAACCACTAGCAATGATAATATGGTCTGGGAGAGCGCGCGAGTCCATCCATATATCAATGCATCATCCGTGTGGAGTGACTAGTACAGTTATCATAGAAGCCCCGTAGCATATGTATTGTTAGCAATCAATACCTCCGGTGGGACATACACTGTCTCCAAGCAACTTCTAGATACCGTGAGCTTGTCTATTGACAAGGGGGTACCCCCCCTCTTGAGCATGAGGCAATGCACCACACCTACGCTCTACTGAGCCTAAAGGAGCTACAACCGAAGTCAGCTCAAAGCACAACAAGTGAGTGGACTACACCACTCTGAGTGAAATCTGCTAGTTCACTCATCTCCAATAACTTGAACCACACACACATGGCAAGAATGGATCCTAAGAACATAGATCCCGAAACTTGATCCTTTCAGACTTGCATCACCGCAAGCTGAATCGGTTCAGCCAATCTATGCTAGACTTGGATCCTTGCCTCATGGTTCAAATCAAATACCAACTGGCATGTACTAAATGGATTTACTGCTCGAGCCATGCCGGGCAATAAGAGCATCCAAAACACGCATGTGATACACGGATGTGCTGCTCTAGCCATGCCGGGCAACGAGAGCAATCCAACAGTAGCAAGGAATACTTATTCTGCAATTTACCATACAGCCTAGAAAGAGGAGACTCTCCAGCTTCTGACTGATACAAAAACCAACAAAACTAGCAGGGAAAAACCATCCTACAAATTACAATGCAAAACTACCAAGGAATAAACATCATGTAAATAACAAGGCAGCCTAGAAAGAGGAGACTCTCCAAATTTTGGCTGGTACAATTATTCAGACCAATATTACTGCTTTTTACCAAAAGAAAACAAATCTCCTAGCGCGTGTGGCTGTCCTTTTTCGCTTCGTGTGCTCCCATAGGTTGTTTCCGTTTACGATTGGGACAATCTTTGGCCTGATGGCCCTCTTCTTTGCAAAGGAAACACTTTCCAGCTTCAAATAGCGCTTGCTGTTCCTCAGGAGACAATCTCTCTCTGGTACTCGGCTTACTATCGGGTCTAGGGTCCACATCAAACTTGACTTTGGTCGTCTTGGCAAATTTCCTTTTTATGAAAGAGTCATCCAGCTGCTTACCTTTGAATCCTGCAGTCATCCATGCATAAGAGCATAGGCTGTAGTAGCATTCTCAATCAGCTGAGATATGTTGGAGACCTTTGTCTTGGTGCAATAGTCACGAAGCTCATTTGGCAGCCCACAACAATACTTTTCCACCTGCTCAGACAGTGATACAGTCCTATACGAGCTCACTAGCAATAAGACCTCCCAGAACTTTTTGTTATGGTCTTCAAGATTCTTCCAGTTTGCGGCATCCAACTTATGCCATGCTGTCACTATATCCACCTCAAAAGTGGTGGTGAGCCAAGCAGATGAGAAAACTTGCTTGAACTCAACCCAAGTGTTAGGGGCTTTACCCTGCAAAAGCAAATTGGTTCACCATTGGAGTGCATTACCCTTCAAGAAGGTGGCTGCCTTTCGTATCTTGAAGGACTATGTGAAATGACCACCGGAATAGGCAGCATCAAATTGTTGCACAAATGTCAGAGCCTTCAATCTGTCCTGCGTCCCATTGAAGGTTTCAAACTTAACAGCTGCCCCTCCCTCCTTAAAATCTTTCAGCTTACCTTTGGGAATAAAATTATCATAAATGGGGGCTGTAAATATGGTGGAGACATCGTGGATCCCATATTCTGTACCATATTGCCTGTGCCCATGGTGGGGTTGACCATTCCAGATTCCACTCCCTGCATCTGTGGCACTCAAAGTGTTGCTCATCATTCCTGCCATCCCTGTCTGCAAGATTCTTACAGTTTGCGGCATCCAGCTTATGCCATGCTGTCATTATATCCACTTCGAAGGTGGTGGTGAGCCAAGCAGATGAGAAAACTTGCTTGAACTCAACCCAAGTGTTAGGGGCTTTAACCTGCAAAAGCAAATTAGTCCACCATTGGAGTGTGTTACCCTTCAAGAAGGTGCCTGCCTTTCGTACCCCTTGGAAGACTCTATGAAATGACCACCGGAATAGGCAGCATCAAACTCTTGCACAAATGTCAGAGCTTTCAATCTGTCCTGCATCCCATTGAAGGTTCCAAACTTCATAGCTGCCCCTTCCTCCTTATAATCTTTCAGCTTACCTTTGGGAGTAAGATTATCATAAACGAGGGGCTGTAGATATGGTGGAGGCATCGTGGATATTCTATGCCATATTGCCAGTGCCCATGGCGGAGTTCACCATTCCAGATCCCATTCCCTGCATCTGAGGCATACTCCAAGTGCTACTCATCATTCCAGGCATCCCTGTCTACATACCGGCCTGCATCCCTATGTTTGCATACATAATGTTGGCATTTGCCGGGGGCATTCCTCCCTCCATGTGCTGCTGGAAATTCTGCATCCCTAGCTGAAAACTATCCATGTATGTACCAAGCATACTGAGCCTTTCTGTGGGCTGTCCCACCATTGCCTAAAAAACTGATCCTCCGCCAAAATATCCTGGATGCTTCATGGGCTCAGGGAGGACTTGCTGTCCTTGATTAACTAAATGAAAATTATTGACATTATCCCTACAGGGGTGATTGTGGGCATCTCTAGTGGCTGTCCACTGAGAGATACACGCCTGTGAGTATTCTTATGCTTTGTCTGCTTCTTCTAAGCTGTCTTTTTGCTTCAAGTGGGAGCATTACTACCAGGAGAAGCTTGCATAATCTCCATGAAAGTCTATTGCAACTATGACAGGGCTCCCACTACACTTTGCATTCGTAACTGAAAAAGGGCATTGGGATCAAGCTCCTCTGCCTCATCTACCTCGTCCTGCGAATCCTTAGTGGCATGCTCAGGAAAAACATGCTGTTCCTCCTCATTCTTTTCTTCTTCACCCTCACTCGTGTTGTGCTCCTCCTCAAAGCTATCTGCTTCCTGCTCGAAGGTAGTCAATGATCTCTTGCCGTGTGACATGATTGTTGATAATATGGTTGTAATAAAAATGCAATGGGGCTTTCTTCACCCAACACTCCCAAGGCTCACCTATGTAGAAAGATGGTGACGGTCCCAGCAACGGAACCACTGTAACCCACCTTCAGTTTCCTAAAGGGCAGTACACCATAACTTGCATTGCATATTCATTACTTACAACCACATTGCATCATTTCCAACCACTTAACCTTAAACAATAACACTTAGAAACAATTTGAGAAATAACTAGATGGAGGCTAGAGTGCCCCTGCTCAATAAAACCAAGTACAAGACACCACGCTAGCTCCAAACTCTTGGCGCCACTTCCAGTATTTATTTATTTCTTTAAGAATGAGATTTGTACATACAACAAGGGCTCACCCTTGTGCTCTCCCCCACGGGCAATTCCACTGTCCAAGCCAAACCTTGGCTATAACCCGCATTCCATCCTAGTGCACACACTAGTACCCAAGTGCTAAGGCAAAGCTAAGGCATTCACCATTTGTCCATGACCAACTGTAAAGGTGTCCAAGCATTCCACAAAGACTGTGACCAACTGTTAATGACAAGGCATCCATACACTTTCCCAAAATGCTCATGCAGCCCCAGGGCACCCAAATGCAATATACTGCCCCTCTGGCACTCTCCCTGTAACTGAGTGTTTGCTTAAGCATGTAAGGTCTAGAGGAAGCTCCAACAAACAAATGGAGCAATAACAAGCTTCCAAAATCACCAAATGCAATCACATGAAAGGGATAGCGACAAGAGAACTCAAACCAGCTTCAATTGACTTCAATCCAGCTCCGAAACACCTCCAGAAGCAACACATCCAATGTTGAGGCTAGTAGGAGGAGCTAGAAGCTAGGAGAGGGGAAGGACGAGAGGGCTAACGGGCTGGAATCAGAGATAGAAGAGAGCAAGAGGATCACGGGTAGGAGAGAGAAGGTGAGCAGGCCGTCCAGCAGGGGAAAAGGGCAGTACAACACTGAATAGACGTCCGTAAAGCAGCCTTTGGTATCTATACAGCAGCAGCAAATTAGCGTCTGTGCAGCAACGAATTAACATCCGACAGCGTGCCTTGGGAGTCGTGAAACGGCCCGTACAGCAGGCCCATTCCGTGCAGCAGCAATGAATGCTCTGTGGGATGCATGCCTATTCCGTACAGCCAGCAAAGAGGATTCCGTACAGCCCGTATTGGATCCCATGCAACAGTCTCGTACAATCCGTGATTAATGCTTCCGTACAGCCGTACGGAAGCCTTGGAGAGAGAGAGAGAGGACCTCGGGATGCGTGAGATATCCATACGACCTTCAAATGAGTGCCAGCAGCCTCAATTTGCGTGCCAATGCTCACGAGGGAGAGAGAGAGAGAGAGAGAGAGAGAGAGAGAGAGAAGTAAGCTGCGTTGAAAAACCCCGTACCTTCATCAAAACCAAGGTGGAGGGAGAGCAAGGGGGGTAGGTGTGCATGAGGGGCGGCCACGTGGCCCCCTCATTAATGCTCTAACCCACACAAACCAATGGAACATTGGTTTGCCCCTCACATTAAAGTTCTAACCCCTACTAACCAATGAAACATTGGTTTCCTTGGGCTTAACTTTAAGACCCCTCTAAACCTTGCCTTGCCCCTAGCAGGTAGGCCTAGTGTGTGCACCTAGGGACTTCTAGGAAGTATTGCTTTCCCTGGGCTAGCCCCCTAAGCCAAAGTTAGTCAGGGTTCATTACTTCACGTCCCCGTGACAACTATCAGGTTTTTTTTTTTTTTAAAGAAGAAGAATGAGACCATAATGGAATAAGTGTCGATCATTCTTCTTCTGCTTCATGTTCCATTCCATGTGATAACGATTTCATGTTGCTTATAGTTTTCTTAATTAGTTAATAGGACTATCAGTGGTATCAAAGCCTACGTCGACGAAATGGAAAGCAAATCGGAGCATACTGTCAAGTTAATATCCTACAATGGAATGAACTTTTCGTGCAGAGAGGAAATTCGGCATACAACATACCACACCCTCTATTAAGCATGAGTTCACATATCAAACCCTCTATTAAGCATGGGTTCTTATGCCCATCTCTTCCTCATTGTTCCATACTCCAACTTTGCCAGTCTTGGGCGTTGCTTGGCATTGTTCTTACTTCCATCCACCTAGGTGATTATGTAAAAAAACTATCTGCTACTTAAAACAAAACAAAATGGTGGTTTGTCACGTTTTCCACACCATGTAATGTTTTAGAACAACTAGTTCGTCCAAATAACAACCACAACGAGATTCTATTCTTCACACACACACACACACATGCATTAAAGTACATTTCTTACAGATTTAATCAACACTAATTACATTGACGGTTTTCACCAATGTTCAGCACACACAAAGAATGTAAAGAATACAATTGACATCTTACATCATTACAAAAAACATGAGGCTATCTCCACAATGGAACTGTTGTTGGTGTGTCTTCCAGCTAGCTGGCCCTGGTTTGGTGTTTGCTTTGAGCCAACGACTAGAGTCATTTAGGGGTCCATATGTAATTTAACATACCTATTACTATGCCCTTACCTCCAAGTAAAAGAATACAAATAAACCCTAGGCTATCAAGTCTTTCTAGTAGGCCAAGTGACCAACGACCTGACCAGCAAAATACCACCATAAACGAGACAACAACGATATCAGCTTCCATGTGTAGCTTCCCTCAATAGTGCAATAGTTTCAATATACACAAGCATACTATGACATTCCATCAAGCAGAAAAATAGCATTCAACCAACAAAGATGCAACATTATCCGTTTATGCATGCAGAAATCCAACATGCCAAGAGCTTGTTTAAGTTGAATACAGCTAACCAAGAAGGAGTACAACCATAGATCCATTACAAGCTTCCAAGCCATACATATGGTTGAACACTTCCATGAAATAATGATTTATATCCATCAATAGGCCCATGAAAAATTAATCATCCCCATTGTGAAGAGCTATAACTATGAATAACAGACCTGACAAAAAGAGCTTACAAACCCACCGTTTGTACACTTCATGTTCCTTGTGCAGCTGGGAGTCAAGCTCCACATTCTTCGCAGACAAATCCTTGATTTCTAGTGCTTTCTTCTCAAGTGAAGACTAGAATCTCAGCAGCAATGATAACAAGAAATCACGACCACCAACTTGTGAGATGCAGCACAACTTCAGAATTTGTTAGATCATATTGCAATACTATATATCATACTAGTGGTGAAAAAGATACATGCTTTTTAATTCTCAAATTTTCAGCTTTTACTATCAATAAACCACATCATCATTTTTGAGACCTTAAGTCGTGCACCTTACTTACCTCAGCTTCAAATACCCGATAGCTTAAGGAGTCAATGTCTGCATGAACTTCTCGTAGCTGCAAAAACAAAGCAGTATTTAAACCTGGGGATTCAATTTCCTGACATAAACAATCAAATTGAACCCACGAAACACAACCTCTAAGGGAGTGTTAATTTTGCCACCCCCAAAAAAAGAGAGCATTATTGGCTTATCTTTTACACCTTTTCAGGCAGACATAATAGGAAATCTCAAATTCAAGGAAAAAATAGACAATCGTAAGAAAGAAAGAAAGATTCATTGAAGCCTTTAGGAGACCAAACAATCTATGAGACAATCATAGATACAAGTAAAGATAGTACTGAAATGTTCTGCTCTTTCTACATAAAGAACAAAGAGCCAAAAGAAAGATCTCATTGAGCACACAGGAGATCTCAGTCACAAATCCCTCCTACCTAATTCTCTAGTCATATCTTGGAATAAGCTTGGAATTCTTCCACCTCTTGAGAGAGTGGGAGCAGGTGCAAAGTGAATAATGGAGTGACCGACTCCCAAGAAGTACTCATCCCCTGAAAAGTATTGCAAGATATCCTCAAGAGCCGAAGCTTCCCTTGTAATCTGGTTGTTTCAAAAGGTGTCGGTATGACCTCTAAAAAAGCATTGACTTTGTTTGAGGCAAAGAAGGTTATGACCCACAACATATGGGCTGTTTGTATTGTCACATGTGTCCATGGCCAAACAAATCCGATCTATCATGATATTTGGACCCTCAGTGCCCATAAGTCTCCTCAATGACGAGTCCTCCCTAGATGGGCCTACGATGCTTAATAGCTCGCCAAGCAATTAAAGTCTTGATGGCTAAAAAACATAGTTTCAATGCTGAGACATGACCGCCAACCCTCCCTAGTTGGATGGTCAATGACTTATATCAAAGAAATCATAGACTTTACGTTTGGAGTGGTGATTCTAATTTCAATCACAAAGCTACTGGTAGGAGACCGGGAGTTGCCCGAACACTAACATATTGTGAGATTCTCTCTCTCTCTCTCTCTCTCTCTCTCTCTCTCTCTCTCTATATATATATATATATATATATATGTGTGTGTGTGTGAGATTACATCCTTTGTAGACCATCTAGCTGGAGAGGGTTCACTTCTAGCTGACCTAATGGTGTAGATATTGCTCTACGTAGATGACATAGTCCTCGTATCATCCTCAGAAGAGGGGTTGCAGAAACATCTAGAGGCTTTGGAGATGTTCTGCACACAGAGAGAGACTTGACAGTTAACCTTGGAAAGACCAAGGTTATCATCTTCAACACCTCACGAGCATTGTCTAGTCGACATAGTTTCGCATAACGAGATGAGCCAATGGAGATAGTGCATTCCTACACATATTTGAGGGCAGTGTTCACTGGACCAGTTTTCACGATGACCCATACAACTATAGTACGACTAACACGAGGGCAAGGTGCTCTGACCCAACTAGAGAGGCATTGCTTCCAGGCACACTTCCAGGACCCCACGACCAAGGGTTGGCTTTTTAACACCCTCGTGAGGCTGACTGCCATGTATGCAGCACCTTTTCGAGGGAGTAGCATTTCATCAATAGAGTGGAAGAGATTTGAGAGGCTACAGTTGACTATGGGATCTAAGATGATTTGGAGTAAGCTGTCAATCCCCCATCAGATATACAGGCAGCGCTCACCATGACCCCTCTCCAAATTGATGCCATCTTTCAAACAGTGACATTGTCACCACTTGGTACTTCTCTCAAGAAATAAAGTATATCTTTATTAGAATTGACTTCAGTCAAAGAATGTTGACTATGGCTAGCTAAGAATAAGTGTTATTGTTTTACTTTTGCTTTGCATTGGTAAAAGAAACCTGTGGGGACGCCCACAAGGGACTAGGATTAATCCAAGAACTAGGAATGCATGCATTTCGCTAACCTCTAATGGGTTAAAGTGTTGGAACTTGTTTGTGCAATGTGTAGGACCTAAGAGAGTGCAAAAAGGACCCAAGAGTGGGGAGAAAAGCACAAGAAGCAAGTTCCACTAAAAGCATGGACAAGGGAGCACCTCTTTACAGTTCGACATAGCTTTCAAGACATCATGAGAAGTCAAAATTGAAGATTGTAGGCCTCCATCTTGCAACCAATGCTAGAGCATGGTGGGGAGGGGGAGCTTTTCTAGTGGGAGATCAAGCACCCAAGAAGCGGAAGAGTTTCAAGAAGCAATTTTTCGAGCGATTTTTTCTATGATAATGTTCATACAACTTGGGAGAGTGTATCCATGACAGCTATGGATACAGTCGAGACTTACAATTGAAGTTCTTTTTAATGTACCTCTAGATTACTCCTTTCAAGGAAATTTTAGAAAAGCCAAAGATGTGAAAGTACCGCGCTGGTCTACATCCAAGTATTTGCACCCAAGTGAGCATTGAACACAAGACAAAGCTGTGAGATTTGATGCACTCAGCCCTAGTGGTTGAGGAAACGAAGAAAGATTTGCTACACACGATAGCTGCCTCAAAAGACAAAGAAGGAGACACATTCAAAAGAAACATGGCCTCGGCAGTTCAGGGACAAAGACAGCTCCAGTTTCATAAGCCGAGGTACAAAGGGAGTGGAAGTTTTCACCAGAGCAAATAGAGGCCTTTCGAAAGGAGGCAAAGTGTTTCCATTGTGGAAAAGAAGGGCATTTGGCTGCCTAGTGCCCTAAAAAGCCTCCGGGTTTGAGGGAGCAATCAATGCCAAAAGAACAGCCAAAGCCTTGGTGGGAGGAATCCCTGTTACGTTGGGAAGATCCACTGATCCAAGAACTCGATCCAGGAGCTACAAATAACTTCATCTCAAACGACCTAGCTTTGAGGCTAGAAATCAAGACTGAAGAGTTGGGACAAGCTCTAGATGCAGAGCATGTTTTTGAAGGAAAACCAGTTAACATTACTCTATTGATTGGAAAACTCAGACTTCATATTCAAGACTATATGGACCAAGAGGAGTTCTATGTTTCACCCCTCAAACATCATGATGTCATTTTGGGTATGCCATGGTTTTACAGAAAGGAAGTAAATTTGGACACCAAAGCAGGAACTCTCGGTTTCATGCACTAATACAAGGAGCATAAAGCTTTGGCCAAAAGGAAAGGCGAGACAATCTCAGTTGAATCTAATGTTTCTATTGCTAAGTCAATAAAATCAGCTATCTCTGCGTACTTTGTTTTCGTACGTAGAGAGAGAGGGTGAACCGAGGGTGAACCCCAAGTGGAAGTGAATCCTGTCGAGAAGAAAATTTTCTCTTTCTTGATTCTTTTAAAGATTGTTTCCTAGATTCTCTATCCAGAGAGCTTCCTCCTGAGAGACCAGAAGATCATGTCATAGTGCTCCTTCCAGGAAGTGAGCCTCCGAATTGGCCACCTTATCGCATGAGTGCAGCGCAAACCGAAGAAATCATGACACAGATACATGATCTACTTTCTAAGGGACTCATCAGACCCAGTTCCTCACCCTTTTGTTCACCCGTGCTTCTAGTTCAAAAGAAAGATGGCTCCTATCATATGTGTGTGGATTATAGAGCCCTCAACAAAATTACAGTCAAGAATAGGTTTCCAATCTCTCGCATAGATGATATCTTGGACAGATTAAAAGGGGCTACGATCTTTAGACGCATTGATTTGAAAAGTGAGTACCATCAGATAAGGATCCATCCTCAAGATGTTCACAAGACAGCTTTTCGGACCACTTTCGGATTGTATGAGTTCTTGGTGATACCCTTCGGGTTAACCAACGCACCAACCACTTTTAGTCGCATGATGGACAGGATTTTCAGACCATACAAATATTTCGTAGGTACTTTCTTTGATGACATTCTAGTCTTTTCAAAGACAGAAGAAGAACATAAAAAGCACTTGGCCATCGTGTTCCAGGAACATCGAAATCACAAGTTTTTTACAAATGGCAAGAAGAGAGTTTTTCCTTAGTGAGATTCACTACCTCGGGCACATTATCTCTAAAGAAGAGATTTGGATGGATCCCACAAAGATAAAAGGTATACAAGAATGGCCTAATCTTACCTCGGTACATGAAGTACGTAGTTTCCTTGGTCTTTGCTCCTATTACAGACGCTTCATCAGACACTTTGCTGATATAGTAGCCCCATTACATGATTTGATCAGGAAATCGGTAGCCTTCAGATGGGGAGAACGGCAAAGAACAGCTTTTAATACTCTTAAAGAGAAGTTAACAACCGAGCCGATTCTAGTTGTTTCATACCTACACAAGCAGTTTGATGTGCATTGTGATGCATGTGGACAGTGTGTAGGAGCTGCCCTTCACCAGGATGGTCAAGTGATAGCTTATGAGAGCAGGAGGCTGCGTGATGCAGAAAAATTTATGGGTGTGTACGAAAAAGAGATGCTAGTGGTCATTCATGCTTTAACCATCTGGAAGCATTATCTTCTTGGAGCTGACTTTGCAGTCAAGACCGACCATCAAAGCCTCAGGTATTTCTTGACCCAAACAAAGATCTCCGAAAGCAGATGAAGTGGGCAAATTTATTGCCCATATTCCATTTCCAGATTGCTTATACTCCAAGAGTCATGAACAAGGTAGCAGATGCATTATCCAAAAGGCCCCATGTGAACAATGATATATGAGGAATATTCACAAGGGCCATCATCTAGTCAACCTTTGTGTGACACAAGATATGAGAGAAAAGTATTGGAAGAATGTCATGCTCCTCCTTATGCAGGACATCGAGGTATTTCTTCTACTACACAAGCCATTGAAAGATATTTCTTTTGGCCAGAAATACAAAAGTATATACACAAGTTTGTTACGGAATGTCTCACGTGCCAAAAGGTGAAGTATGATCGGCACAAGACCCCAGGACTTCTTATGCCATTGCCCATACCACAGGGGCCATGGGAGAGTATTGCGATGGATTTCATCTTTGACCTTCCCCGATCCAGATACGGGAATGATGCGATGAGGACCATAATTGACAGGTTCAGTAAGCAAGCCCACTTCATTCTAGTAAGAAAAACCATCGAGGCAATAGCACATATTTTCAAGCACCATGGGATACCTAGATCAATTGTCACTGATCGAGATCCTAGGATGAGTAGTTTGTTCTCATGAGCATTGTTTGATAACATGGGAACAAAGTTGGATTTTTCATCTTCATTTCACCCTCAGACAGACAGACAAGGTGAGAATGCCAATTCTACAATATTGGACCTTCTCAAGTATTACACGTTGGAGCAGAAGACCGAATGGGAAAAGTATCTTCCCCTTGTGGAATTTGCATACAATAATACTATACACAGCTCCACAGGAAAAGCCCCATTCGAAGTCATTAACGGAAGAGTGACTTTGCCGCCTATCCTCCGAACAAAGGACGAGATATTTGCAGCTGATCAGTATGTTCGAGACCTGGATGCAGCTTTTGCCCAAGTTCGGACAGCAATCGAAAGATCCCAACAGAAACAAAAGAAGGCTGTAGATAAGCACCGAAGGGAGATGAATCTCCAAGGAGAATGAGTGTTACGTAAGTTTGAAAAAGAATGCCTCAGAAAGATGAGAGAAAAAGAAAAAGTACACCCAAAGTTGTCTCCTAGCTATTATGTGCCTTTTCAGATCAGTGAGCCCATAACTGAAGTCGCATACCGACTAGAACTACCCGACACGTGGAAGATTCACAATGCCTTTCATATGAGTCTTCTCAAGAAGTATCAACGCCGGAATCCACAGAACCAGTTCAAGAAGAGTCAACTGAGGTGAAAGAAATGGAGGGGGTCCTCCAACCATAACAAATTGTATACCATACAGAGAAGATAGGAGCAAGGTTATTCGCAGATACCTTGTCAAGTTTAAGAATTATTCAGCTCTTGCTACCACGTGGGTAGATGACTTCTTTTCAAAATATCCTCAAGTTTTGCAGTTGTATTAGGAAACTATTCAATTGAGGGCAATTGATTAGAAGGCGAGGGGATGTCACCATTTGGTACTTCTCTCAAGAAATAAAGTCTTTATTAGAATTGACTTTGGTCAAAGAATGTTGACTACGGTTAACTAAGAATAAGTCTTATTGTTTAACTTTTGCTTTGCATTGGTTAAAGAGAACTATGGGGACGTCCACAAGCGACTAGGATCCTAACAGAAACAAAAGAAGGCCACCGAAGCGAGATGAATCTCCAAAGAGACTAGGTGTTACTTAAGTTTGAAAAAGAATGCCTGGGAAAGATGAGAGAAAAAGAAAAGTAAACCCAAAGTTGTCACCTAGCTATTATGTGCCTTTTCGGATCAGTGAGCCCATAACTGAAGTCGCATACCGACTAGAACTACCCAACACGTGGAAGATTCACAATGCCTTTCATGTGAGTCTTCTCAAGAAGTATCCCACAGAACCAGTTCAAGAAGAGTCACCTGAGGTGAAAGAAATGGAGGTTCTCCAACCAGAACAAATTGTATACCATATAGAGAAGAAAGGAGCAAAGTTATTCGCAGATACCTTGTCAAGTTTAAGGATTATTCAGCTCTTAATACCACGTGGGTAGATGAGGACTTCTTTTCAAAAAATCCTCAAGTTTTGCAATTGTATCAGGAAGCTATTCAGTTGAGGGCAACTGATTAGAAGCCGAGGGTCACCATTTGGTACTTCTCTCAAGAAATAAAGTCTTTATTAGAATTGACTTTGGTCAAAGAATGTTGACTATGGTTAACTAAGAATAAGTTTTATTGTTTAACTTTTGCTTTGCATTGGTAAAAGAGAACCATGGGGACGTCCACAAGGGACTAGGATTAGTCCAAGATCTAGGAATGCATGCATTTCGCTAACCTCTAATGGGTTAAAGTGTTGAAACTTGTTTGTGCAATGTGTAGGACCCAAGAGTGGGGAGAAAAGCACAAAAAGCAGGTCCCATGAGGCTTAAAAGCATGGACAAGGGAGTGCCTCTTTGAAAGGAGGGTCCATGAGATTAAAAACGGCACCAAAAGCACCAGATTTATAAAGAAAGCCTAAAAAGCTTGGCTTTTATGTCAAAGTAGCTTTTAGAAAGCAGACCCTAGCTTTTTGCTAGGCCTAGCCTATAAAAGAAAGGCCCCAAGCCTCCCACATGAATGGAAAAATTGTACTCAGCTTCATGCTCTTCTCAGAGCCAGTTGTACACAGTATTTCCTAGTGCATACCTTCGGGGGGGTCCAGTCCTTATTTATGGGCCCTAGTGCTGTGTTTTGTTCTCTCTCCCCCTCCCAGAGCTCTTTCTACTACTGCAAATTGCTTCTTCTCCTTCCAAACCAAATTGCCATTTGTTCCAGCTTCATAATCTTGCAACGAACGCACGTGTGAGTGTCCCGAGAGAGAGATTCTACTGCGATTTCTGTTCCAGCCGCCTGAATCTGCTGCGCTTAGGGTTTCCAGCCCTTCGCGTGTCCAAGAGTTCCAACGATTGCACCAAAAGGCTGATCTTGGTATTGGTAAAGGTTTCAGACATTCCTCCACAGAGTTTGGGCCTTACCCCAGTGGAGATTACCGAGTCTTCCAGGCGACTGGTTGAGAGCGGTGTTGATACAGAATGGTACGCACGGGTATCCACATGGGTTGATAGCCACGGCATTCAGATGGACAAACTTCCCTCCTCTCAGTATAGCATGGATGCACCACCTGAGCTTATCCGGAGTGATGAGATCAACCGCATCATACGGTTGGACCTCTCCAGCTTCATGCATCCTGGGTTTGAGGGGGTATAGCATGGATGCACCACCTGAGCTTATCCTGAGTGATAAGATCAACCGCATCATACGGTTGGACCTCTCCAGCTTCATGCGTCCTGGGTTTGAGGGGGAGACCAGGAGTTCCCCACCAAGATCCAATTCTACCATGACCACTTCTTGAGGGTCTTAGAGTAGTATCTCGAGGATAGGAGAGTCTCACATGCACTAAGGTTTTCCCTCGACGGTTGCGAGTTCCGTCACATTAGCTGAAGATTGAGGCAGGGAGAGCTTCAAGCATACCCAGAGTATAGAGGATCTGTAGACTATGCACGATGAGAGAGGTCGAGACAGAAGAGCATTGTCTGTGTCTGCCCAGAGTCTATTATGAGAACCGGGGAAGATATCATTGCCTCTTTTAGGAAGGGCATGGCTTTGGTCCGCTTACACGGCTGATCCATTTTCTCGACCAGGTTTGTGTTGGGCTCTATCTCATTGAGATGCGACGACACAGAGACATACGAATGCGACAAACCAAAGAGAAGCAGGGGGCGATGCCAAAGGTCACCGAGATCGATCGAGCACAGACACATGTCACAGACCTCTATGCATCTGAGCCAGCTTTCGGGGATGCTGAGGAAGAGGAGCTAGATAAGATGAGAGCATCATGGATTAGCATTGAGAGCCATTGCCACTATGCTGCCAAACGAGAGGCGCACGTTCCACATGCGGCACAGAGAGTGACCAAAGCATGCACGATCGAGGTCCCGTCTATCTCAGCCCTCCTCAAAGGAGACCGCCAGAGACGAGGCGTCACCCTTGACGTAGCCCACCGGATACAAAGATCGAGGAGACCACACCATTCGCCACCCTAAGAGACAGTTCCGACAGACACAGACATGAGAGCTCCTTACATCCCATCAGAGAGGCACCAGGATGCCTGAATACATGGAGCCTATGAGTGTCCTCAACGCATTAGCTTTGAGCACCTGATGCTATTTTGCTATTTTGCTCACTAGTTTAGCACTTTAGCTTTCAACAAGGGCCTTAGTGAGCCCTTTGCTTCAGCCCATAGCGGCTTGTATGAGGTCTTTTGGTTTGTACTTTGTCTCATAGGCCCGCAAGGCCTCCCCCAGACGTTAATACATCTTTCTTTCTTTCTCTCTCCATATACCAAATCTCCTATCCTGCAATCATTATGCACACTCCTACTCCACATATCACAGGCAAAAAGGGCCCAATACCGGACCCGAGGAGCAGATTTTTCACTTACAACAAGCGATACAAGAGCTTAAGTTATGTTTGATAGCAATGGAATCACGACTCCAAGATTTGGAAGAGCCCAAGAAGCATGCAGTGATAGATGAGGTAATACAAACATGCAACACATCTTCCCCTATTACTCGGTTTCTATAGTCAGGGATATAATTAATGCAGAACTGCAGTCCATGAAGACAGAGGTTACTATAGAGGTGGATATGAAGGTCAAAAAAGAGCTTAAGGCACGCAAGGCCAGGTGTGATAATGCACTTAAGATCAAGATCCAGGAGCTGCCTGATGGCTCATACAAGGAGCGAGACTAGTTTTCTGAGACCTTTACAGCAGCATCAAGTATTGAATGACCACAAGATGTACATCTGGGACCCATGCTGCACTTGCTCTTAGCAGACAGGCTGCAAGACTTCACATTCTTTGCCAGTCGAATAAATCTCCCATGGACATTAATGGACTCTCTCTTAGGGTGTTCAGCTAAGCTCCACCTAGAGTGTGATTACGTAGTTTTTCCATTATAGCATGGATCAGCAGGCCCCAAGGAGAAAACATAGCCAATGCTCGGAGTGAGAGATATGACAGACCCATCAGTGTGTCAATACACAGATCAGGCTTGGGGATCTTCCCTATGTTCACTTGACCAGAGACATAACCAACGGGTGTAACAGTGGCACTTGTCCGATGCAAGGCCACGCCTAGGAGACTGTAAACTTTTTATCTATACTAGCAGGCTCATTGAAACCTTTCATTTCTGCAAACAGCTCTCTCTCTCTCCCTCTCTCTCTCACAGCACACTAGGGCCCAACACAACAGTGGGGCTGGACCCCCCAAAAGGTCTTTATTCATGCGAGATAATCAGAATACAAAGTTCAGCGTAGAGCTGCGTTACAAAATTCAAAACGTGAATGATTTTACAAAGAGCTCAAGGCTCATTCTTTTGGCAACATGCCAAGTGTCAAAATCTAATCTACTTTGCTAATTACATGCCACTAGGGGCAACTCTGGAGTCTTCGAAGCACTTGGTCACGCGAGTGATCTCCGAAGCACTTACCTATCTCCATATTGCTTGATTCTTCAATCTTTCTTAGTACCTACAACCATTAACTAAAGCGCACAACCATGGCACCCATTAACGGTTAGCACTTTGCATGCAAATAATAATTTGTGGACTAATCCTAGTCACTGTGGGCGTCCCCACCAAGCAAACATGTGAACAAAACATAGTACACAATTCTTGGTCGACCGAGGTTAACCATTTTGGTCGTAATTAAGAGCTTGACCATCACTCAAAGCGCCTTAACACTAGTTTGGTAGAAGGACATAAAAATGTCCTAGGACACTTTTATCTCCTGTCAACTTAGCCACTTCCTAGAATTATTCAAAACCATCCATAAGCTATTTTGGGGTTTTTATTATCTGCCATAATAGCTTATATGCTGGAAAAAACTTGGAATTATTACGGATTGGAACTTGCACCTATTACTTTGAGTTCTACCGAAAGCTTTAAGGTCAACCTAACACCAAAATCTCAAGTTAATTTCTGAGGTTTTAGATAAAATGGCCATACTTCTTCATTAGAATGAGTTTTTTTAGATTTTGTAAGTTCTAGAGTCTAAGGATAACTATAACACATATGTTTAGATTCCTTTGGAGCTAGATAATCATACTTATTATGATTTATGGCCTTAACCGTAATTTTAGAGAATTCCGACAACGAGGCAAAATTTGATCTTTTGCAAATTCTTTGACGCGTCTAACAAGTTCCAAACTCAACCGTACTTTGTATATATCTTGAATAGGATATTATGGAGTATCGTGAGTTTTAAGGGGACCTAATATCATGTAGAACACCAAATTCAAACCGTATTTTGATTGTTCATTATGTTGTAATTCATGCTAAATTCAAGGTACAAGGGTTATACAGTATCATAAGAACCTTCAAGACTTTAAATTATACTTATAGAGTTCCTCTAACCATGAATGAGTGCTACCAATTAAAAAAAGTTATATGTTGAACACTTATATGCGAAGATAATTCAAAACTATAAAAGCGAGGTTTAATATGGAACCTGTTTTGGTAGTTGAGATTAGGAACACATAATCTATTTTTATTTTATCCTTTACTGTGATGTGATGACTTTCCTTATGATATAATATTGTTATAGTTAAGGTATGACACATTGTGGCTATTATATGTAGTGTATAATGATGCTTCTTTATGAAATGTGACTTACAATGCAACCCGCTAGACTAACCACTCTTATTAATTGCTAAATCAATCTTGCCAAAATGATTTTTAAATAAATTTTTGTCACTCTTATGTGTTTTATATACTTATAAACACCCTGTAAAAAATGATAGCTCATTAAAATCATTTTTATTTTCAGGCCTGCTAAATAAAGTTTCAAATCTGAGCACTGTCTGCGTGAAACGCTATGTTACCATACATTTGTGAGCATTTTGTAATCACATGTAATAGCTTTTTGTGCTCCTTATATTTTTAGAAATAGTCCTATGAATCTACCTTAAGCTCAAAAGAGGAAATCACCAAAAAGCGCATCTACATCAAGTTGTGATTTTTTTTCCAAAACCTTAAAAAAACACTTTTATGTCCTGTTATGCTACCAAACTAGTTTTAATTATGGCCAAGTCTCTCCAACCAAAGTTGGCGCACCTTGATTAACGAAGTTAACCCTCTTGGCATAAGCCAAGTCTCGTTGACCGAAGTCAACACTCTCTGACCTCAGCACTTTGGTTCCTTGGTTAACCATCTTGGCCGAAGTCAAATCTTCCTAATCAAGGTTAGGCTTACTCAACCGAGGTTAAGTATCTTTGACCGAAGTCAAGACTTTGACCAAATGAAAGTAACTCCTTAAACATAATTAAAATAAAAGAAGAACTAATTAATTATGATCAGTAAATGGTCAACTTATGCTTTGACTTATGCTTGGTAACATCCCCTCCATTTCTATTCAGTTGACCTCAACTGAAAAGCTTCTTTGTGGGCATCCAAAAGCTGTGGATGATCAGACAACATGTTTTCATCCATCCACTTGGCATCCAATGCCGAATAATTCTTGAATTTTATAAGGTATCTTCCTTGAGATCTAATTATCTCCTATGCTTATCTGCAGCGCTTTTATGCTTTTCTTGAGACCTTTCAATTGCTGTCCGAACTTGGCTAAAAGCTATCTAGAGGTCTCTAACAAACTGATCAGCTGCAAATATTTCATCTTTGGTCCTCAGGAAAGGTGGCAGAATTACCTTTCAATAGATAACCTCAACTGTGGAGCTGTAAACTGTATTATTATAAGCAAACTCCACCAATGGTGGGTACTTTTCCCAGTCTGAACCTTGGTCGCCCATGTAGCATTTCAGCATATCCAACGCTATAGAATTTGCTACCTCACTTTGACCATTCGTCCCCATATTATCAAATAAAGCTCTCCAGAATAGACTCATCATTCTCAGACCTCGATCATTGACAATGGACTTAGGCATACCATGGTGCTAAAAGATCTGTGCCATGAAAAGTTTAGCCATATGATCTGCCTTTATGGTTTTGCGAACCAGAATGAAATGAGCTTGCTTGCTGAATCTATCAATGATAGTCCAAATCCCATCATTCCCTGACTTTGATCTTAGCAAATCAAAAATGAAGTCCATTGCAATACTTTCCCTCGGTGCTTGAGCCACGGGAAGAGCCACAAGTAGGCCAGGTGCCTTTCGTCTATCATATTTCACTTCTCACAGATAAGGCATTCTGTGACAAACTAATGTATACCTTTCCACATCCCTGGCCAAAAGAAATACCTCTCTAGCACTTTAGTTGTTGCTGTAAATCCTCTATACCCAACATAGGGAGGTGCATGGCATTCCTCCAAAATCTTTTTCCTCATCTCCTAGGTGATGCATCGACAATCATCTTTCATTAGATACCCATCTTTCAGGGAATAGTCACTAGTAGACTGCCCCTCTTGCACTTGCTGTAAAATCTCACCAAAATCTGCATCATTAGCATATTGCTCCCTCATGTCTTCCAGATACTGATAATAAGCAATAGTCACATTGTTCACCTGACATCTTCGAGACAAGGCATCTGCCACTCTATTCCTAACTCTCAGAGTATGGACAATCTGAAAATGATACATTGACAGCATGTTTGCCCATTTGATATGCTTCTCGGAGAGTCTTGTCCAGGTCAAAAAGTATCTTAGACTATGGTGATCTGTTTTAACTGTAAAATCTGCGCACCTAAAAGAAAATGGTTCCATGTATAAATGGCATGAATTACAACCAGCAACTCTTTCTCATAGATTCCCAAATATCTCTCGGCATCTCAGAGTATCCTGCTCTCATAAGTCACTGCATGACCATTCTGATGCAATGCAGCCCCAACACACTTCCCACAAGAATCACAGTCCACATCAAATGGCTGATACTTGGAACTATCAAGATTGGCCCTGTGGTCAGCCTCTCTTTGAGTGTGGTGAATGCTGTCTTTTGTGGAATTTCCCATCTGAAAGCTGCATTTTTCTTAGTAAAGTCGTGAAGTGGAGCATGTCCGCAAAATACCTGATAAATCTTCTATAGTAAGAACACAGGCCTAGGAAACTACGGACTTCATGCACAGTTTTCCGTTCTGGCTACTCTTGAATGGCTTGGATCTTTGCCCGATCCATCCGTATCCCACCTTTGGATATTATATGTCCCAAATAATGTATCTCTCCTAGGAAGAATTCACTCTTCTTGCTGTTTGCATAGAGCTGATGATTTCTCAGCTCTTGAAATAACGTAGCAAGATGTTCCTTGTGCACTTCTTCGGACTTACAAAAGACAATAATGTCATCGAAGAAAGTACCAGTGAAGTGTTTGTAGGGTCGGAAGATACGATCCATCATTCTATTGAAAGTAGCTGGGGCATTAGTCAATCCAAAAGGCATCACCAGATACTCATACAACCCAAAAGTAGTGTGGGAAGTTGTCTTATGCACATCTTGAGGCTGTATCCTCACTTGGTGTCACTCTTTAAGTCTATCCTGCTGAAAACAGAAGCCCCATTTAACTGATCCAACACATCGTCAATGCGTGGACTAGGGAATCTATTCTTGATGGTCATTTTGTTTAGTGCGCGGTAATCGATGCACATACAAAATGAACCATCTTTCTTCTGTACCAGCAATATAGGGGAGCAAAAAGGAGGAGAATTGGGCTGAATCAACCCCGCGGACCTTTCCTATCAAGGGAGTGACTGGCACAGGCTTCCCACAGAACATCTGGTCGGCATCCAAAGCCCTGCCCAACTCCTCCGTCTTTATCTTGTGGTCTCTGATCTTGCCCCTTATAGAAGCAATTCTCGTTCCTTTGGCTTTCAAGAATTCCTCCCGCCATTAATTTGTGCGGTCCCCGTGGCCTCTCTGCCTCTTTTCCCTTCAGAGTTGAAGGCTTTTCTGGGCATTGGGCAGCCACATGCCCCTCTTTGTCGCATCTAAAGCATTTACCCTCTTTTTTGAAAGTTTTAATCTGTTCAAGGGTAAACTATGGTCTTCCCTTAAAGGGCTTTTGTACTTGGTTTCCCCTCGGCTTCTGAGGCTGAAATCCCCTCTTCTGAGCCTTGGGAAACTCTCTTGTCTCAGACTTGGGGGTCACTGGCTTTCTATCCCCTGGTATTCCTGCATGTAGTGAAGGCACAGTGGTAGGATCTTGCATATATATAAGATAAGCCGCATTGGCTGAATGCATAAGATCTGAAATATCTTTGATATCCTAAATGTTCACTTGGGCCTGCATCTTTGGAGTGAGTCCTACCCGATACTTTGTGAGTTGAGTCTTGTCAGAAATTTTCTTGAAAGGTGAAACTTGCAACTATGAGTCCAAAATTTCTTATTATAAGACTGAACTGCATCTTGTGCTTCCATATGTATACTCTCCCATCCAAGGAGGACATGGTCCCGAAACTGCTAGGGAATAAACTGTTTATAAAAGGCTTTCTTGAAATCCTTCCATTTCTTGGGAGCTGTATAATTAGCAATTTAGCTATCCACCATGCACTAGCTGTACCAATCAAATGCAAACCAACCATACGAAGTTTGGAAGACTCATTAAAATTTTCCAGACTAAAAGCAGCATCAAATTGCCTTATGAATTGCATTGCCTTCTCAACTTGACCATATTGGCCATTGTATGTGGCAAATCTCACGGACTTCCCACCATCTTTGAACTCTTTAGTCTCTCCTTTCTTGCCAAACTTCTTCTTCTTCTTCTTCTTCTTATGCTTTGGCTCTGAGGATCCAGAAGAAGAAGATGAGGTCGAGGATAAAGAGGTAGAGCTAGAAGAAGGCGGTGAACTAGATGAACTATGATGATCCTTCGCCTTTTTCTTCTTGGAAAGAGAACCTTCTCTTTTCCTCTTTTTGTGGTCCTTATGGCGAGACTTCTTACTCTTTCCCGATACCTCATCTGTGGAAAGAGGAGTAGGACTCAAGGATCTCTTTTGCCCACCACTCCCTGCTTTGCTCCATAAGGAGGCTTTTCTGGCTCTTCCTCAAAGAGAGGTTGTACCATCCTTTGAAACAAAGGGTCGCTTCTTGCCTCTCCCAACTGAATCAGCTCTCTGTAAGCATTCTCTTTATTTATCTGCATAGCCTCTACCTGCTAAGCTTGATAAGTGTTTGCCATTCCCTCGTGGGATGATTAGGCATGCTGCTGTGAAACCATCATTGCAACTAGTCACAACTTGTGCCACTAATAGGTTGTCAATTCAAAGCATAAACCCCTTTTCTGGCTGCTGTAAAGAAGCACTCAGAAATGCATCTGTTTCCCCTTTACTGAGTACAAAGGCATGCATCTTTATATCTCTGCAAAATTCTGATTTCCTCTTTTTCTGCTGATTTTCTGACAGGAAAATGACTAACAGATGGGTGGAAACTGATGGCAAAACTGTCTCTGCAACTGCCTTTTTTCCTTTTTTCTTTCTTTTTTTTTGACAGTAACTGGATGAGTAACCGGCCGGTTACACTAACCGGACCACTGGCTCTGATCTGGTTAGTCTGTGATTGAGCCTTTAACCAGAGCAATTAACTGTTAGCTAGCTGGTTTCACTGACCAAACTGATCTGGCTGAACCAGCCTAACCAGACCGTCACTAAATGTGGTCAAGTTGCCTAACCCAACATGGGTTTACCACATCAGCACATGAGCTGGCTGCCATGTCAGCATCTGCAGAGCTGCCACATGTGTCTCTCTTGTGCTGCCACGTCAGCAGCTTATGTGGCAGTGCCACATCATGGCACCACATCAGCCTTTGCACGTGTGTGCCACATCAGCACACCATGTAAGCCATTGCACATCTAGTCTTCAAGCCCGAAGAGCTGCTAGTACCCGCGTGCTCTCGTTCCCACTCGTTGATCCTCGTCACTTTATTTTGTACCCCAGAACCTCGTTCCGGCGGGCCCAGCCCATAAGGGCCATGCGGACTTGACGCCTCTTGTCAGGCGCCTTGCTCAAGCCTGCGGGGGGAGTGATGATCCCGCTTATTTCTGAAAAACCGTTCCCAGAAATCGCATTTGGGGCCTTTTCCAGAAATTCTTTTTCGGGCCGATGACTCTTTTGCAAAAAACGGGCTTTGCTCCCGAGTTTAGTCGCCACATCAGCATCTCTTAGCCACCTTTCATTTCTTCTCAGTCCACGCCTACGTGAAGGCGTTTGTATGCGGAAAGATCTCCATTCCCCATATCCGTTAGACGCCCGTGCTTTCACGATACTTGCATGCCAGGAAGCTTTCTTGCAGGAGCCTATTCCAGAGAGACCGTGTCGTCCTCCAAAAGTTCACGCGAAGCCAAACGGGTCTTCGTCTCCTAGGCACCACGTCAATTATTTGGCAGCAAGTACATGCACGCACGTAAGATAGAAGGTCATTGACTGAACGAGCAAGACTTGTGTTCGCTCAGAGCCTTGATTCTACCCCACGCAGCCTATGCACTATCCATCATGCATCCTCTGTTAATTGTAGTGCATCGTTTACATAAGGCATCTCTTGGCTTTTGTCCGTGGTGGACATCCATAACGACCATCTGATCATAGAGGCAATTAGTTACTTTTCTCTTTTTGAATCCTTCGTCAGAAGGAGCATGGATTCATTCTTCTGAAGCTCTCTTGCATGGCGCATAACGCTCACGCTCCGTATATGCTTATAGTAGCATTTTATTCCAGTGATTCCAAATTTTGTCGCTGGTCATGGGATTGTATATCTCGTCCGTCAGCCTCATGATTGTCTAACGTAGTGCCTTTCTAACGATAGAGAACAGCGCACACTTGCCAATCACGAGATTTGGTCTTAAATCGTCAGCCTCTTAAGGAAAATCCTGATTTTGTGCTCTGATACGAATTGTAAACTGTTCATCTATACTAGCAGCTCATTGAAACCTTTTCATTTCTGCAAACAGCTCTCTCTCTCTCTCTCTCTCTCTCTCTCTCTCTCCCCCCCGAATATTGGGCTACTTATACAGGAAGAGAAACAGCCACGCAGAAGTACATTTGCACACCTATGGCAATACATAAGCGAAGAGCTTTGGCCTCACTTCGCACCCGATCAAACCAGCTGCAGATTGAAATAGGAGGATGGAAAGATATGCCAAAAGAGAGCAGAATATGCCAATTATGTGACCAGGGAATGGCAGAAACTGAAGAACACATGGTAATGATATGCCCTTACTATGCTCACATCCGGAAAGCATTTAGCTCTCTTCTCGAGGGACATAACAGACTGGCTGATATGCTACATAGCGGGTCACCCCCAGCTTTAGGAACGTTTGTCTATAAGCTTTTCAAGCACAGGAACTCACCTAAGACATAAAGGTAGTTTCTCTTAATACCCTCCCCTCCAAGGGAGGAGTCTTTGTGTACGAGGATTTTGTATTACTCAGGTCCCATAGGCCGATTTTTGGTCTTCAGAGGACGATAATATATTCTTCTTCTTCTCTCTCTCTCTCCGATCTACAGCCCCACTTTCTACCACCTCCATTGAGCTCTCCCGCTCCCCGCCTCTTTTCAGCCCCCTGGGGGTACCTCCCATCATGGGGAGGGAGATCATGCTCCCACTCCCACTCCCGCTCCTGCACTAAGACCTGCACCGAACATGGGTCAATCAAACGAAATGGGAAAAGGTGGCAAGGATACGGATAAAGACGCCAAGAAAGATGACAACAAAGCCGAAAAACAGACACAGCTGAAACTCGAAGATGTGAACACACGCTACAACCGTAGTGGACTCGGAGTGGACAGCAAAGCAAAGGCGGGCCCCACTTCTGCCTCAGCTTCAGCCACAGCTTCAGCTTCAATCTCAGCTTCAGTCTCAGCTACATCCTCATACTCAGCCTTAGCTTCAGCCTCAGCGTCAGCTCTAGTTCTATTTCTAGCTCCACTTTCAGCTCCACTTCCACCCACAGCCTCTACAATTACAGCTACTGGCTCTTATATACCCCTATCCATGACATCGATTGCCCCACCCTCCCCTAGGATAGAGAGGTTGTCACTGACACCATCTCTCCCTTCTTCTCCCGCTACAGTTCTCTCTCCGATTATGACACCTACTTTGGAGGGGTCATACATTGTTCCGCACTACTCGACCTTCCTCTCCCGTCTGCCTCTCAGTCAGCCCACGCTCCCACACCTTGCTGGAATCGCCTCCTCCAAGCCACTATCATCCCCATACCGCACCCATCTCACCAAGTCATCACCCAACCTCCAGTCTCTTCCTCACACTTTCAGGCCACAGTCCTTTCAGTATCCGTTAGAGCACAAACGAGCTGACCCATCAGAGGCTTGGAAGTACTTGCTGATGGAGGTCTAGAGCATCCGAGAGCCCGAGAGGGAGCTGTCACGCTTCGCACAGGAGCAGACACGCTTCACCAAGGAGCACGCACGTCTCATACAGGAGCAGTCTCAAGCTATCCGAGTCCAGGCTGATCTTATTCAGGGGCTCAGACAGATCTCACAGCTCCGACAGGAGTTCACTCCTATACGTACAGTCCCATGGAGCACCCCAGTTGTGGAGACACAGATTGCGAGCATGCAATTTGCCATCGAGGAGACGTCCAAATGGGTCGACATAGCCAAACGGGAACCTGCAAGGGTAACCGTTTCGGCTACCCTCCTGGAGTCGCAGCAGAGAGCCAGCAAGGCTCTCAACATCAGAGTACGTGGGATTCCCCGCACTGAGGCTACCCTGATGGCAGATGCGCAGACCTTCGTGACCACTACCCTAGGGGCGACTAAGCACAGGATTGTGAGAGCATGGCGGGTTGGGAGGGACCCCAACCGAGAGCAGCCCCTTATCATACGGTTCCATGACGCCCAGGCACGACTTTCGGCTTTACGTCGTAGGTCAGCCTTACGAGACTAGCCAGCAATCTCCATGGACGAGGACCTCACTCCACTACAGGTTGAGGAGAGGCGTTTTCTATTGCAACAGCGAGATCAGGTCCACAAAGAGGGAAAGTGGGCAGTAGTACGAGATGGACGACTCCTTACAGGCACCTGTCGGGCACCCACCTCTCCTCTCGCATAGGGAGGTGGGGTCTATGAGACCCAGACATCCAGGTCACGACATAGTCTTTTACACAGAGACACATCAAAGTCCAGAGCGCCCACTACCAGTAGTCAACGGGTATACATGGGAGTCCGCCTACAGAGATGAGACAAGGGATATAGAAGGGGTTCGAGGGTCACGAGGAGTCACAGTCCTTTACAAATCCACACTTTTGGGGGCCATCTCAGTGAAGCAAAGAGATCCACACTCCAGGTTTCTCTGGATCCAGATTCAACACATGAATAGCCGACCTCCAGTCGGCCGTTTTGGACAGACTGGGATTTGTTTATTGCAGTTTGCAACTTCTCCCCCGAGACCTCCCGCTTTGCCAGAGATATTCGAAGGGAGGATGAGACATCCCCATTTGCTGGTCTTTATCAGTCCATCGTTGACTTCTCTAGCCGCAGGGGATTCCTCCTAGTTGGGGACTTCAACGCGAGAACAGGCACTCGTTAGGCACCACTCCTCGACTTCAAGGATGATTCCACTCTACTGCCAGACATTGACCTTGAGAAAGCAGGTATGCTACGAGTTTCGACTGACAGACGAGGACAGCTCACATCCTATGGGCAGGCCCTATTAGACCTCGGCAAGATGCATGATCTCATTATCTATAATGATCTAGACAGATGGCCCGCATCAGGTGGCTTCACTTGCTTTCCACATGGGGGAGGCTTCAGTGTTCTAGACTACATCATGGGATCCCCTGCCTTCACATCTCGCATCACTGACTTTACCGTAGCGCCTCTCCCTCCAGGGGCTGATCATACCTATCTTTTCTTTAGCATTTCTACCCCCGCCGCACAACACTTTCTACCCCGTTGAGTTCTTACTCCACCTACCACGATATACGCTTTGATCGCGATCACTCACCTACTTACTCTGGCCGTCTGTACATACTTCTCGCATACATTGACTTTATACCCTTATTAGAGGACCGTGCTGCCCTAGTCACTCGCTCACTACACAAGGCTGCTCTTCACGTCTTCCCCCACACCACCCGCCCCACCCACCCACCACCACTTGGGACCATACCCTGTAATAGCTGGTATGATGATGAGTGTAAGGCTTTACGCCGTCAGCTCAAATTCCAAACAAAAAACAGCCTTCCGAGCAAACCAGAGACACTACGCGAGTACCATCATCTGGTACGCAAGAAGAAACTTGACTTCGTGCATCAGAACGAGAAGGAGCTATTGAACATTCTGTTCACTAACAACTCTAAGGACTTCTGGGGGAGACTTCTAGAGGGACGGTCCCCCCACCACTCACTGACACTTAGGTGTGGTCTGATTATGCACGCACGCTCTATGATATCCCAAATCAGCCAGCCCCTAACCTATCACATATGCCACGCCCCACATCCTACACCCTCTTCACTAAGGGGGGGGTAAAGGATGCCGTAATGAAACTTCATAATGGCCGAGCGAAGGATCATGAGGGACTATGCACTCAATTCATTGCATATGGGATTAACCTCCTAGCCCCGATTTTAACCAAGCTATTTAATAAAGCTGTTTGCTTGGGGACCATCAACACTATCTCACCCATCCACAAGGCAGGGGATCCCATGAACCCGGAGAACTACAGGACCATTATGATTGGACATGTCATGTCCAAGATTTATGCATCAATACTTGATTCTGAGGTCAGCAGATTTACGGAGTGTCGAGGACTTAGAGCAACGGGACAGGCCGGTTTCAGGCTGGATCATGGGACCATGGACCACATCTTGCGCTCAGATGTATCATGGAGGCGAGGGCACAAAAGCAGAGGGTTTACTGTTGCTTTGTGGATTTCCGCAAGGCATTTGACACCGTTCCGAGAGCCCACCTCATACGATGCCTACAGGATTTGGGTTACGACCAGAAGATCATTTGGGCTGTCATGGCACTTTATGAGCGAGTTTCAGGTAGAGTCCGAACAGGATCTGGATGGACAGACGAGATCATGAGCACTATCGGGGTCAAACAAGGGTGCCTATTATCACCTACCTTGTTTGGCCTCTACATCGACGAGCTCGAGACAGTGATGCAGACACAAGGTAGGGTAGGTTGCTCTCTCGCAAGCACGCTGATCCGGATATTACTTTACATAGATGACGTGGCTCTCTTGTCTTCCTTAACAGAGGGGCTCAAGAGACACCTTGACGCACTACAGTCCTTTTATGAGTCTCATGATTTGAAGGTCAACTTGGGTAAAACCAAGGTTATGATCTTCAATACATCTTGAGCCATCATGCATGATGAGCATTTCGCATTTGATGGGTCCCCTATTGAGATAGTTTCATCATACACTTATTTGGGGGTCGTCTTTTCCGGACCCATCTTCACCATGAGACCCGTGATGCAAGCGCGCCTGAGCAAAGGATATGCTTCATTGGCTAGACTAGAGAGACAGTGCTTCCGCTCTCACTTTCAGGATCCACGGACCAAAGGGTTGCTTTTTGACACCTTGGTCCGCCCAATAGGGATGTATGGCAATCCATGCTAGGGGCCAGACTTGTCGGATACAGAGTGGGATAGGGTGGAGCGGCTACAAGTTCTCATGTTATCATGGATGATCCGTGGTAAGCCATCCGTCCCTCACCAGATCATTCGGACGGAGTTTGGGTCACCCCCATTACAACTAGATGCTGCATTTCAGGTCATTACGTATCTATACCGAGTCAAGGAGTATGGGGATTACACATCCGGGCGTAGCAGGATACCATGGCTAGCATTGTCCTCTTCTATGGCACTTGCAGCAAGGGGAGATCAGAGGTGCTGGTATGCACGCACAAAGAGATGGTTTGCAGGACTAGGGCTCCACATGGAAAGACTACCTCCTTTCCAGTACAGCGTGGATGCTCCTTTCTCTCCCCTCCTATCAAACGAGGTCAACCAGGTTATCCGTGAGGATCTACTACAGCTACACACATTCCGAACTTGGTTGGGCCCGAGTAATCTTCCAGTGAAGTTGGGCTTCTACAGAGATCACTTCTTACATATCACAACGGAGGGTTTCATTGATCCACCAAGATACACGCAGATTCACCTACCCCACTCGCTGAGGATATCCCTTGGGCAGTTCCGGGTCTCTTCACACAGACTTCATATCGAGAGCGGAAGAGAAGAGCGGCTACCCAAGGAGAGGCGCATATGCACAATGTGTGACATGAAGGAGGTTGAGACAGCGGAGCATTTCATCTTTAGGTGTCCTGTTTACTATGAGATTTCTACTGCCCCTTCAGAGATAGTTATGGGGTTTTGGCCCATTTCCTCTCCTACCTAGACCAGCGATGTTTGGCTGGTTTCATTCATGAGGTGCTCAAACACCGCAATAGGATACTCTGGGCACGGAGATAGGAGCAGACTTCTCCCTCGACTGTTACCTCTCAGAGCTCTATCACGGAGTTCTTTCAGCCAGATCACATAGACCCCCACGAGGCAAGACCTCAATCTGACCGTGACCCAGAGCCTGTGACCCGCCAGCTCAAATAGAGGGTTGACTCACAGAGCATACTTGGGGACATCCCCTCCTTGTTTCGGGTCGGAGTCCGACTGAGGAGGGTCACAGTGGCCGTAGTTAGACGCAGTGTCACCAAAAAACACGTTACGGGACACCGAAACGCGAAGAAACGTTTCTTAGAAACGCCCGAAACGACCATTTAGGGCGAAACGCCTGGCTGTCAAAATTTCGCTACAACAAGTTTATTTACAAATTTGGCCGCCGTTTCTGTTTTTTGGCTCCTCTCCCGCGCTGCTCTATTGCTTGCCTTGCTCCTAGTGCCTACCATCTACTCTACCCTCTACTCTACTCTCTACTCTCCTCTACTGTCTACTCTCTACTCTACCCTCTACCCTCTACCCTCTACTCTACTCTACTCTTCCCTCTACTCTAGTCTCTACCCTCTACTCTCCTCTACCCTCTACTCTCCTCTAGCCTCTACCCTCTACTCTAGAGTCTACCCTCTACTCTAGAGTCTAGAGTCTACCCTCTACGGTCTACCCTCTACAATCTACTCTACTCTACTCTCTACTCCCATACCATGGCCTCAAGACGTGCTGGTGGACCGAGTGGAAGCACAAGACGGGATGTATGGCAGGATACCGTTTTTATAAAGAGGTACGACACATCTAGCACGAGGAGGTCAGTATGCAAGTTTTGTGGTGACACTTTGACGAGATCTGCCCCTCGAGTTCGAGCACATTTTTTATGGATCGGAGGCTAAGGTAAGAGTGCTTGCCATGCCATTCCAGAGGGGATCTTCTTGGCATATGGAGGTACCCCATCCAAATTTGCTGAGATTCGATCCCTCCTCCATCCCGTGATCACAGATCAAGTTCTTCAAGCTAATGTGTTGGTTGAGCAGCAGAAGTTGGACATAGAGGCAACCGTCACTCTCACATCATCCCAGTCAGATTCCGGGAAAGTGGAGTGTTCTCACTCACAGCATGAGGGGCACGGGTATACTCCATCTACATCGACATCACAAGTGCATGGGAGTGCCTCTACTCAGCCTCTACATGGCACCACTCCATCGGCATTCGTATCAGTTGGGCTGTCCGCTATGCCATCAGCCCCTCCACATCCCCCTGCAAAGAGGCCGCGTGGTCCAGCAACTATCACTCCGAGAGTTACTCCTATACAGGCTACTTGGGCACCACGCCTGAAGCAAGAGGCTGAAATTGCAGAGGAGCAGTTTTTCTACGCTTGCAATATTCCCTTCAATGTTGCAAGGACTCCTGCCTACAAGAAGTTTTATCATGCACTTGTAGCTGTTGGTAGAGCAAGAGCATCATCCCTTGCACCTGCTAGTTCTGAGACTCTCCGCACCACACGTTTGAAGAAGCAGGTGGGATTAATTAAGAAAGACATGGAGGGACTCAAGGAAGCTTGGAGTCGGTATGGATGCACCATCGTCTCCGAAGAATGGAGTGACACGAAGAGGAGACATATGATTAATATCTTGGTCACTAGTTGTGTGGGAAGCATATTCTTGAGGGTGGTTGATGCTTCAAATGCCGGCCTTTACATCACCGGAGAGTGGATATGGGGTCATATTGAGGCAGCCATCAAGGAGATTGGTGAGGACAATGTGGTGCAAGTCATCACCGATAATGGCTCCAACTACAAGAGAATGGGAAGTCTTCTTGAGGAGAAGTATCCCAAGATAGTATGGACACCTTGTGCCTCACACTCTCTTGATTTGATGATGGAGGATATTGGAAAGCTGCCTTGGGTGTCTAGTGTGGTCGAAAAAGCAATGCAGCTAGTGACTTATATCACTCGTAAGCCACATGCACTGGCCCTATTCAAAAGGGAGTGTAAGTGGGAGCTTGTGAGACCCTCAAAGACATGCTTTGGCTACATCTTCCTGGTTCTTAGCAAGTATGATTCATGAATCACGATTCAATTTTCATCATTCAAGAATCAATTCCTCAAATTATTCATTGTTTAAATTTGTTTAAACTTTATCATTCGTAGGCTGGTTAAGACCAAAGAGAGCCTTTGTCGCATGATGACAAGTTCAGATTGACTAGATTGGAGTGACTCGAGATTGCCTGCTGGACAATAAGTTTTGGCAGGAAGCCCTTTGCATTCAGATGTTCATAGAGCCCTTGTACTCCGTGCTTCAACTCTTTGACCATGAGGGTTGTACTATGGGCTTGCTATACGAGTTCATGCTGAAGCTTTGAAAAGCAACGAAGGATTATCCTATTGAGATCCTCAACCAAAGCACGTACATATAAGTTGAAACTTGTAAGTTTAATACTCAGTTCTCCTAGCTCTAGCCTCTAACTTGATTCCTTTTGGTAAATTTTCAGAATGGATGACATATTAGGAATTTGGAGCAAGAGATGGCATTGGTTTCATAGGCCAATCCACATTGTTGCACATATACTCCATCCCTTGTGGAAGGAGTCTGTTAAATGGAATGATCGGGTGCTTGTGAACGGATGGACCCTATACTTGGAGAAAGTATGTGACTCATCGGTCCAGAATAGGTGAGGTAGCATGGCATATAAGTTTGCAGCCTGCTCACTACTAAGTGCTTTCTATTATCATTTATGATTTATGATTTATCTAATTATTTATATTGTCTTCTTCTGTATTGCAAATTGCAATAGCATTGAAAAGGACATAGTGAAGTTCCGCAACGACATGGGTCATTTCTCCCGTGCAATTGCAAAGGAAAGAGACAACAGGCTGTTGGCTCTTACTTGGTGGGAGAAATTTGGGATTTTGAATCCCTCATTGCAAAACTTAGCTCTCCGCATCCTCTCGCAAGATTGCACATCAGGTCCAGCTGAGAGGATATGGAGCATATGTGCAGACATACACACCAGGAAGAGAAACAAGTTCGTTCTAACTTCTTATAGTTCTTATTTATAGGCTATAGCTTCAAGCTTGTAACATTTTGAAAAACAATTCTTAAGTCGTGAGAATTGACTTCTTTATGCTTTGTAAACTATGTCAAGTTGAGCGTGGAGCAGCTCACTAGGTTGGTATATGTCAATGCCAACCTACGTCTACTTGAGAAGCACAGGTCTGCAGATGGTACCAGTAGCATCGAGTGGAAGCCCAAGCAAGTCAATCCTGACAAGATCAAGCTAAAACCTGTCGACATGTCCATCATCCATCATAGTCGAGAAAATGACGATGCTTACTAGTTCCTGCGACAAGATATGCTTTGATTCCAACATCAGACACGTTCGATGGCTCGAGCTCGTGCACCACAAGTACGTGATGCTGCTGTTGCAGAGGATACAGGGACACCTCAGATTCGTGGTTATCAACGTCGAGCATGAGCCTCACGAGGGGAATCACAGGTATCTCTTCTTCCATCGTCATCCTAAGGACGTTAAGGCAAAGATGAGCCAGAGGAGGAGGAGGAGGCATTCGTAGACAGTGCGGACTCAGATCAGTTGCGAGCCCCCTGCTTGGTTCGAGGGTGGCACTTCCTCTTCCTCCACAGAGGATGCAGATCCATCTGCTAATTCCAGTGCTAATGATGACAGTGATGAGGCAGCAAATCTTCGAGAGGGTAGCGGTCCCTAGCTCTAGAGAGTCAAGACTAGAGTGTACTGTCTAGTTGTTAGCAACTGGCTTGCAGGCGACAAGCTTTGATTATGTATACAATTTACACCATACAGTTACCAGTATATCATTATGGCATGTTACATGTATGATGTAAACAGTAATACATAATACATTTTGTTATATTTTGAATCTTGAATCTTGAATCTTGAAATTTGATTCTGAAATTATTAAAGAAACAGAGAAAAATTTTATTAGAGTCTTCGGAAGACCGATGGGTCTATGAGACTGAAAGAAAACAAACAAATCATAGTAGGGGTGGAGCTACTGAAACGAGCATCATCACCCATGCTGAATCCTAAGTCTGATCATACATAATCAAATACATCTGAATGTAACAATGAAAAGAAACGGACTGGAGCGGAGCGGAATCCTCCGTATGTCATGTCCTCCTGGCTGGTGCATAGCCGATGATGGGACGCTGGTGCCTGTCAAGGGGTGCCATGCGTCTCGGTCTCCTGGACGAGGCTCGACGCAAGACCAGATCCACCGTGACTCCCGTAGGACGTATCCCGGGTCTAAACAATGACGGGAGGTCCCCCACAGTGATCTGTGTGTCCCCTCGATGTCTCGTGTGTCGTGCTGCGATCGTCGGATCAGGGTCTCTGTCACGTCGGCGGCTAGAGACTGGACGATCAATATCACTCGATGGGAAGAACTCTCTGATCCTGCTCTAAGAGGTGTCTGATGATGTGGCCAAGCCCCGTCGCCTGAGTAAGTACTCTCTATGTCGGACTCCCTCGTGAATGAAGGCCGCGAGGCATCTCTGATCTGGGTAGGCGAGGAATCTGGAAAGGAGTTCGGAGCCGTCTTTGAAGAGGCAGTGGTAGCGACCTCGGATCTCGTAGTACACTGGGCACCTGAAAATAAAATGCTCCTCCGACTCGACCTCCTGACAGTCGCACAATATGCATAAGCGATGCTCCCTAGGAATCCCCTCTGCTCTGCCGCTCTCTATGCGAAGGCGGTGTGATGATACCTGAAACTGTCCGATGGAGATCCGTAGTGAGTGAGGCATATGAAGCTCAGTGTACCCCGGTGGTGTGATGAATCCCTCCTCCGAAATGCGAAGACAGTAATCTCTGTAGAAACTCAGCTTCACTGGAAGCTCCCTCGGCTCCAACCAGGTCCTAAAGGTGTGTAGCTGCAGGAGATCCTCTCGAATGACCTGGTTGGCATGTGGCCCAATCGGGATGGTGGGTGGGAGTACCAGGGGGGCATCTAAACTGTATTGAAAAGGACGTATCCTATCGACGTGGGACCCTAGTCTCACAAACCATCTGTGAGTCCGTGCATACTAGCATCGCTCGTCTCCCCCTGCTGCCAACCTCATGGAGCAATCGAGAGCCAACCATGGCAACCTCTGTCTTCCTGATGTGCAGTCCCCATATGATCTAACCCGGTGTAGATATGTGATGGTCTGAAAGGCTGCATCTAGTTGGAGTGGAGAAGCACCAAACTCGGCCTGAATGATGTGATGTGGTATAGATCGTTTCCCCCGAATCATCCGTGAGAGCATGAGGATCTGCAAGCGCTCCACCCGTGTCCACTCTATCTCTGACATGTCAGGCCCCCAACAAGGGCTGCCATACATACCGGCTGGTCGGACCAAGGAGTCGAAGAGAAGAGCCTTGGTCCAAGGGTCCTGGAAGTGAGAGTGAAAGCGCTGTCTCTCTAGCCGAGCCAGTGAGGTGTATCCCCTGCTCAGTCTGGCCTGCATCGCTGGTCTCATCGTGAAGATCGGACCGGAGAAGATGACTCCCAAGTAAGTGTATGAGAATATGATCTCAACTGGTGACCCACCCAAAGTAAAAGTAAACTATTTCCGTTGCACGTTTGCTCGAGAGGTGTTAAAGATCCTGACCTTGGTCTTGCCAAGGTTGACCTCCCAATCATGCGATAAACAAAAAGCCTGCAGTGCATCCAGGTGTCGCTGGAGCCCCTCGGGTGTGGACGACAAGAGTGCCACGTCATCTGCATAAAGAAGAATCCTGATGATGATCCTGGCAAGTGAGCAACCGGTCCCTCCGAACGTCCCCATGAAAGTCTCAAGCTCATTGATGTAGAGGCCAAACAGGGTCGGTGATAAGGGACAACCCTGTTTGACCCCTATGGTACTCAGGATCTCATCTGTCCAACCTACGCCTGTACGAAGTCGGCCTGAGACTCTCTCATACAGTGCCATGACTACCCACATGATCTCTTGATCAAATCTCAGTGTCTGTAGGCGTGTGATAAGACGAGCTCGAGGTACTGTGTCAAAGGCTTTGCGGAAATCCACAAAGCAACAGTATACCCTCTCCTTCCGTGATCTAGTCTCGCCTGAAACCGGCCTGACCCTCTGCTCTGAGCCCTCTCATCTCTGCGAACAGGCCGACCGATGCATCCAATATAGCTGCATCGATCTTCAACATCACATGTCCAATCATGATAGTCCTGTAGTTACTCGGGTCCATGGGATCCCCTACCTTGTGGATGGGGGTGATGGTGTTGAGTATCCAAGTGCGGGGGAAGCCAAGGCAAACAACGTCATTGAATAGCTTTGCTAGGATCGGGGCTAACGTGTCGATCCCATATGCGATTATGAAGTATATATAACTTCTATAAATTATAGTATTTTTAGGCGTTTCTAGACGAAACGCCTGTAAAAATCTAGAAACATTTCTAGAAACGTTTCTTGCGACACTGGTTAGACGCAGAGCTACGACCAGGAGACGTACCAGGACTGCACCCTTGAGGGGGCGACAGCGTTCTATTGCTGACCTCATGTCTCCACTTCCATAGCCTTATCCATCTTGATGTCCTACTAATGATGATGATGATGATGGTGGTGGCTATGATGATGCCGACGATGATGCTGAGATTGATATATATAGTCAAGATATGACTATGTTGTACTTAGTACTGCCATTTTGCTTTTTTTTGCATTCTGCATTGGTGTGGATGCTCGCTTAGTAGCTCCACTACCACAGCTCATTGTATCAGGTTTTTCACAATCTCATAGACCCATCGGTCTTCCGAAGACTTTAATAAACTTTCTTTCTTTCTCAGCACACTACGGCCCAAGACAACAGTCGGGCTGGACCCCCCTAAAGAAGGTCTTTATTCATGCGAGATAATCAGAATACAAAATCAGCGTAGAGCTGTGTTACAAAAATTCAAAACGTGAATGATTTTACAAATAGCTCAAGGCTCATTCATTTGGCAATATGCCGAGTGTCAAAATCTAATCTACTTTCTTAATAACATGCCACTAGGGGCAACTCTAGAGTCTTCGAAGCACTTGGTCACGCGACTAATCTTCGAAGCGCTCGTCTAGCCCCATATTGCTTGATTCTTCAATCTTTCTTAGTACCTTCGACTATTAACTAAAGCGCACAACCATGGCACCCATTAATGGTCAGTGCTTTGCGTGCAAATAATAATCTGCGGACTAATCCTAGTCATTGGGGGCGTCCCCACCAAGCAAACATGTGAACAAAACATAGAACACAATTCTTAGTAAACCGAGGTCAACCCTCTTGGTCGTAATTAAGGGGCTTGACCATCAATCAAAGCGCCTTAATTATGGCCAAGTCTCTCCAACCGAAGTTGGCACACCTTGGTTAACAAAGTTAACCCTCTTGGCATAAGCCAAGTCTCGTTGACAAAAGTCAACACTCTCTGACCGAAGTCAACGCTTTGATTCCTTGGTTAACCGTGGTTAACTATCTTGGCCGAAGCCAAATCTTCCTAACCGAGGTTAAGTATCTTTGACCGAAGTCAATAATTTGACCAAATGAAAGTAACTCTTTGAACATAATTAAAATAAAAGAACAACTCATTAATTATGATCAATAAATGGTCGACTTATGCTTTGACTTTGGAATATTTACAGCTTGGTGACAAAGACCACAATAAACCATGCATACTGACGGATGTCAATAGTCTATCACAGGCTTTATGCTGCCGTACAAGCTTGATGGTACCAACTATGCCATGTGGTCATACATAGTGTGCACCACTTGTTGGTATCCAAGAATTTCTGGGGTATTGTAACTAGATCAGAGACTAGATCTGTCTCTCAGTACAAACATCTACTGCCACCGCACCTTCTATTGCCACTTCCGGTTCATCTACCACTGGGATCAAAGGGATGCACAGGCACGTGCCTTGATTGCAATGTCTAGCAAGAGGGTTGTTATACCTCACATTCGGTTTGACAAGACAGCCAAGGCAGCATGGGACACTTTGGCCAATCTATATCAGATTCGAGATGAGGCCAGGGTTGCCTTTTGGCTGAAGAGGACAGCATGGATGCATCTCACACACGTCAAGGACTTTAGAGAGCAGCTCATCAAAGTTGATGAGATTATACCAGATTCTCAGGTAGTGTACACCACATCGGATGGCATACCTGATTCATACCAGCGCTTTGCTACGACATTGAGGTTAGTGGCCATGGGTAACCCCAACCACTACACCTTCATCACCTTGTTTCCCTACTCTTGTGGGAGGAGCCGAGTCGTCAAAACTGGGCTGCTTCCATTAATGCAAACCAACCTTTGCCACAGATCACAAAGGCAAAGGCAAAGGGGGAAAGAATTTCAGCCAAAAGAAAGCCTCCTTCTGGTGCTGCTTGCAGCTCCTAGCACAAAGCGGGGGCCTAGGAGCAGTCCTTTGGCCCTTGGGGGCAGTGCGCCTGTCGTGCACAGGTTCCAGCAACAAAAGGCAGCCTAGACGGTGCCTTTGGCTGCTTCTAGCAGCCCAGGTCGGGGCTGCACACAGCAGCCTAGGTGGACAGGTGTGGCAGATCGCGGGACAGCAGTAAGCCGTCACGTGGTAGCTGGCGGTGCAGTGCGCCGCAACAGCAGGCTGGGATTGGGAGGGTGGCTGAGGGGGCAGGGCTGAGAGAGAGAGAGAGAGAGAGGATTTGCAGATGCAATTCGCTGCCAAACAGGTGCACAAGAATCTGTTGCAGATATCGATACAGTCTACAAGCTAGTCCGCAACCTCTGTGGGGTTGATCTGCAGGTTTGGGTAGCAGTTTATGGGCTGTTTAATGTCTTGTAGGCTGTACAGTCTTTAATAACCTAGGCCCTTTGCTTTTAGAAAGCAGGTCCTAAAGCTACCCAAAATCAGCCTGGTAAGCTCTCCCAAAAGCTCACAAAAGCCATTTGCTTTTCTGCTTTCAAGAGGTTTCACCCTATGCCAAAATGCATCAGGCTGACACAAAGAATCGTGATTGTTGCAGCTCCTGTCAGGTAGGATTGCCTACAATCACACCACCTGTATGAGCACTGGTATGCAGCACCTTAGTCAGCGATCAAGTACTGCTGCAGCTGCCAGCAAAAAATAATAACCCCATACCAGTAAATGACGTGCAGCAGGTCTGCATCTACTGTGCATAACTGCAGCAATTGATTCGCCTAAATAGACACCTACAGGGGTTCCAACCAGTTTGCTGCCCCCTACAAGCCACATATTTCAGTGAATTTATTAGCAGTATACCAGTCTGATTTCAAACAAACCAGCACTAAAAGCTCACTCCAATTCATTCACCAAAAACCTAGTGCAGCGCCAACCCCCCCCCTGCAGGACCTTGAACCCCCTGGGGGTTTGCATACAGAGACCAAACTTCTACACTCCATAAATCGCAACAGTTCCTACCTCATCACACAACAGCAGCTTGCAAAAGAACCTTGCACAGATGAAACTCATACCTGACACCTTGCAGTTGCATACCTTGCAATCATGCCTTTGTCCTGAGGGTTTGCATACACAGATTGCTGCGAGCCAAACTTCTACACTCCATAAATCACAACAGTTCCTACCTCATCACACAACAGCAGCTTGCAAAAGCACCTTTGATCAAACTCATACCTGGCACCTTTGATACCACTTGTAAAGTCCCCTCTACAATTTTAACCTAAACACAGTGTAAAACAACAATCAGCATACAAAAGGCTAAACTCACCTCCCAGCCACCCCTGAGCTTGTGGGCTAGAGATCAAACTCCCACAAGCCCATGCCTATAGCTCTGGGATCTCATACCACTAAAACCCGTTCCCAAGGAAGCTTTTGCACAGCATCTCATGATCCACCATGTAGAAGGCAGCAGTCTAGGCTCAAAATCTAAACCAGACATGTGTACCGGCCTGCTAAAAGTAGCCCACTAGCCCTTTGCTAATGTTCAAGTCCTCTAGCCCCACCTTAGCCTACTTCCTTTAATCCCAGGGGCCCCTAACCTGGATGTATTAAGTCGAGGATTAGCAACTAGGTACATAACACTCCCGCTCCTGTTCTGCTTCCGTTCCTCTTCCCCTCCTCTCATCACAGCCGCTCCTCCCTACTTAATGCCTCTCCCACTCCTCTTTCACTTCTGCTCCTCTCCCATTCTCTGCTCAACTCCTCTTCCACTCAGTCCCCCCCCCACCTTCTGTAGCCCTTAGTGCCATAGGCTCTTTATCTCCCTCCTCCCTAGAGTAAAGTTTTGGATTCAGAGGATCTCCCACCCAATCCAAGGATTAGGACAGCTGGGGTGTCAGGAGAGAAGAGGCACAACACGAACCCTCAAGGACAACAGCAACAAGAACAAGGATTTACGAGGAAGAGCTCCACACTGGCAGCCCTAAACACTCCTGCTCCTTTTCCAAAGACATACGCCAGGTTATTTTCTGAACTCTATGCAAAATGCAGAAGGAAGTAAAAGAGCTCACTCCCAACCACTCCACCACAAGACTTAATCAAGGAAGAGAAGCTTGGAAGGACGGCAAATGGCCTGTCTAGATATATGGCAAAGCACTTATCCGGGACTTCCAGCCTAGACCCAATGACTCTCAATCTTAAACAGTTGTAATAGAAATCTTCCTTTCATTCTTGAATTTGTCACTGCCAAGTAGCAAAATTTTGGAATGCCATATAATAGGAGCTTCATGCACTCCAACAGAGATGCTATACACACATTCCCACCTGAAACTCTTTATGTAATGGCTACTTTATAGGTCCCATAGATCAATTTGGTCTTTTGTGGATGTTAATATACCTGTCTTTCTTTCTTTCTCTACATGCATACATGTGTACGTATGTATGTATATATGGGTATTCATGTAAACACACACATACATGTCGATAAACAATATGCACATGTGTGTGAACGCACCGCACGCATGTCTCACATTTCTTGGGATAATTGCTTTCTTGTTCAGAAATCAACACAAACCTTGAGCAAAAATAATTAACAGTAGCAATCTAGCAAGCCATTTAAAAGTGAAAAACAACCTCCACGTCAAGTGTGTCTTTGGGATCCGGAGAATATGATTTCATAGCTTTTCGAGGACTTTCATCAACCCAAGTATTTGCATCTTCCATGTCTGCAGAGAGATCACTGAGGTGTGCATCTGGACCATCAAGGCGCTGTCTCTTTTTATCATTGTGGTCACTGCAATACCAATGCGTAAAGAATGAAATAGTGGCCAAAACGATATTATGAGTAAACACATATCTAGTCTACTTACTCTAAAGTAAACCAATGATCAAAAGTTACACAACATCACTATTATAGAGTGATTCATCTTGATTGGCTGGTACAAATTAGTTCACCTGGCATGTGCACCTTTTGAATAGGAAAACAAATGAAACCATCTGAACACATCGACATTTGTAATATGTGCAGAGCTATTAAAGCTTACGATGTTGATAAACCTAAGAACCACTCTGCCAATTTCTGAGATGATAACCTTTCAAAAAAAGAATTGAAAGTTTATGCTTTCATGTTACTGCACGACAATTGATTTTGGAACTACCGAGCATCAAGAAACAGCAAGGGACAAAACCTTTTATGAAGCCCAGCTTTGAAAGGAGAAGCTGATCTGCTTGACCGACCTTTAGCAGGAGACCTTGAATGACTGTGACCTACATTAAACAGCAGTATCAGACCTTTGGTTTGCATTTAGGAAATTTCTTATGCCCCACATTAAGAATCTGTGCCCATAAAGAGCATCAAGAATTAAGGTACAAAATAACAATAATAAAATGCATTAATCAACTTGTGAGTTGGTCCAAAAACATCCTAGATGGTACATCCAATTTATTACAGCGGTTATATCCTTGATAGCATGCAATCATTTAAGATGTTCATGCAACAAGCATCGAAAATTTTATTTCCTTTGCCCCTATGTTTGCAGAAAGCTATGCATATGACACATCTGCTGCTGTCCAAGTTCATAACTTTAAAGTTTAGAGAAAATATTGTAACTATGAGATCACCATAAAACCAGCTTTCAAAACATGAGACATACAGAAATGTAAACTGCTTTAGCATTGTCTTGCCACAAGAAACCAGATTTGTTTGGAGTTGCACCAGAAGGTCAGAGCAGGTCAGATCCAAAAGGTGCTGCAGGAGATCTCCCACAGATTTGGGACTGGTTTGAGCCACAGGCAAAGACCCAGAAATAGCCAGGAACAGGCATGGATGGAAATGGGCCAGTGGCAGGTTGCCACATGGCCAGGTCGGGCAGGAAAGTCTGCTGAAAAGAACTCCAGACTGGGTCCGTCCAGTCTGTAGAAGAGTCAGCTGTTCAAGGGGGCAGCAGGAAGGTGTGGTTGTTCAAGGGAGCAGCAGAAAGGTGTGGTTGCAGAGTTCCATCAGGAGGCCCACACAAGCTCTAGGAGAGCAACACAGGCTGAGTGTTTTGAAGGTGCCACGAGACCATTTTTGGGAGCCACAAGGGTCCACATCAACTCATCACCTTGCTAATAGAGGGTGGTACACTATGCCTATCTTTTGTATATGATTTGGTCCATCTTGGGCAAATATGTATTGATGTTTCTACTCTCTCTTGAGCATTGTTCATTTACTGTCTGCATTAGTATACAGTAAGGAAGAAATTGGATTTGAATTTACCAGTGTGTGATATCTAGGCACCATACTCTTTGGTTAGCCTCATCAATCATTTTCTAAACCCTCATCCTCTCCAAAAAATACCCTCTCTTCTTTACATATATACCCCAATCCTTTTAAACACCAAACCTTTGTGACTTTAAAGAAAATGATTATTCCAGGGAATTCGAAGTCGCGAAGATTAAAGATCCAGATTTGGTGGATTGACTTTGAAGAGCAGGATCGAAAAATCAAAATGGTGTGTCAATTGGAGAGCAAGTTGAGAGATTGAGAGGGAGAGGGATTTGGAGTAGGGAGTGAAGGAGACATACTCACAGTAGTCACACACCAGTGGGTGGGAATGGAATGAGTGGTACCTCCCCAAGTACACACACTAGTATATATATCTGTGGATAAGACTAGGGCCACTAAGTACCTAAGTACAATGTGTACTTAGTGTACTTAGTAGTACTAGATTAATACTGTTACAAGGGTGGCCAGTGCCTTTACCCCAACAACCTCCCACTTAAAGGCAGTGTGCCCATAAGAGAGAGTAAAAGAAAAACAGCAATATACATCATCATGTACAGGACCAGTTGGTCTGCTTATCCTATACCCATAAGCCGTCTGCAGTGTGCAAACCGCTCAGCAGCCAATCCTTTTGTCAACAGATCTGCTGGATTGTCATCAGTGTGAACTTTCACAAGCTGAAGTTGCTTGTTCTCAAGCACCTCCCTGATAAAATGATACTTCACGTCGATGTGCTTCGTCTTTGCATGAAAAACAGGATTTCGTGCCAACTGTATGGCACTCTGACTGTCACAATGCAACAATGGAGTATCACTAGAGTAGCCCAAATCTGCCACTAGCCGAGATAGCCATATAGCTTCCTTGCACGCCTCAGTGGCTGCAATATATTCAGCTTCTGTAGTAGACAAAGCAATGCATTGCTGCATTCTAGATACCCACGACACTGCACCTCCAGTGAAAGTGAAAACATAGCCGGTAGTAGACTTCCGGGTATCAGGGTGACCGGCATAATCAGAGTCTGTATAACCCTGCACTTTTGCATCTTGACTGCCGAAACATATACACAAGTCCTGTGTACCCTTCAGGTATCTCATGACACCTTTCACTGCATTCCAATGCTTCTTGCCAGGTTTAGCCATGTATCTGCTAACCACTCCCACTGCAAACGCAATATCGGGCCTGGTTGCAACCATAGCATACATGAGACTGCCACACGCTGATGCATACGGAATCTTTGACATCTCAGCTCTCTCAGCATCTGTCTGAGGGCTGTCCAAAGCACTGATTTTCACATAAGGAGGTAATGGAGTACCAATACTCTTCCCCCCCTCCATGTGAAATCTCTGCAAGACCTTGCCAATGTATTCCTTCTGAGACAAGTATAGCAACCGCTTTTCCCTATCCCGAAGTATGCGCATACCCAATATATGGTTGGCATCACCAAGATCCTTCATATCAAAGGTCTGGTGCAATCTCTTTTTCAAGGCATTCATCTCCTTATGAGATTTTCCAGCAATTAACATGTCATCCACATACAAAATGAGGATAAGTAAACTGCCATCTGAAGCTTTCTTGGTATATAAGCAGTGATCAATGTCACTTCTCCTGTAACCCTGGGTTCGCATGAATGTATCAAACTTATGATACCATTCCCTGGGTGCCTGTTTTAGACCATAAAGACTTTTCTTCAGTCTGCATACAAGCTTCTCTTTGCCCTTCACTGTAAAACCCTCTGGCTGCTGCATAAAAATTTCTTCATGTAAATCACCATGAAGAAATGCTGTTTTGACATCCATTTGGACCAAATCCATATCTGCATGTGCAACCAATGCTAATACAGTTCTGAGTGTTGTCATCTTGACAACGGGAGAGAATATCTCCTCAAAGTCAACACCATATTCCTGCTTGAACCCTTTGGCAACCAGTCTGGCTTTATGCCTTGGCTTTTCACCAGGTGTGACTTTAAGTCTATAAACCCATTTGCATGGCAGTACCTTCTTACCAGTAGGCAAGGGTACCAATTCCCAAGTGCCATTCTTGTGAAGACTGTCCATTTCAGACTTCATAGCAAGATCCCATTGAACCTTGTCTGCCCTCTGCCTAGCCTCTCTGTAGCATGAAGGCTCTCCACAATCAGTGAGCATCAAATAATCAATGCCTGGAACAAATCTTTCTGGCTGCCGCGTCTGTCTGGTTGACCTTCTAACCCAAAGACCATCATCTTGAGCTGGCTGTCCAGCCTGTTCATCACCCAGATAAGGTGGCTGTTCCATGATTCCTGGCTGCATTTGCATGTCAGGAAGATCACCTAACTGTGCCTCATCCATTGGGATGTTTTCTGCCATAACTGGCTGTCCATTAGGATCTGCTGCAGCATCATTTAATGGCTGATTATGCTGCTGTTGTGGCTGATTTACAGCCTGTCTGTGTTGCCCATGATGCCTGTCATCATCAATAGTTACTTTTAAAGGTTCCTGCTGTACAACAGGTTCCTTGAACATGATGGTTTCATCAAACACGACATCATTGCTGCGTATAAGTTTTCTGTTCTTGGGATCCCAAATCCTGTAGCCCATCTCACCTTTGTCACCGTAACCTAGGAATATGCATTTAAGAGACTTTGGATCCAATTTAGTTCTGTCCTCCCTGCGTACATGCACATACGCGACACAACCAAAGACCCGTAGGTGTTTGTAAGACGGAGGCTTGCCCGTCCATGCCTGTTCAGGTACACCACCACATAGTCTCTTGTTTGGTGACCTATTAATAAGGTGCACAGCTGTCTTTACAGCTTCAGCCCAAAATGTGTGGGGCAGTGCAGCATGTGACAACATGGATCTGACTTTCTCTTGAATGGTCCTGAACATTTTTTCAGCTGTACCATTCTGTGGAGGATCATATGGTGCAGACAACACCCTTTGGATACCCTTTGCCTCATAGAATTCTTGAAATTCTTTGGACAAATACTCTCCACCATTGTCAGATCGTAAGGCTTTCAGCTTTTTGCCTGTCTCATTTTCGACCAGTGCAACAAACTTAGTGAAAGCCTTGAAAGTATCACTCTTCTTTCTGAGAGTGTAAACCCACACTTTGCGGGTGGCGTCATCTATGAATGACAGTATGTACTTTGAACCTCCTAAAGAGAGTGTAGGCATCTCACACACATCTGTATGTACTAGCTCCAAGAGCTGTAATTTCTGATCTGACCTTCTCTTATGAGGTATTTGTACTTGACGACCGTAGAGACAAAATTCACATTTCTGTAAATCTGAATATTTTAGACTCGGCAAGTAACCAAAATGAGCCAATTGCTCCATTCCCTTAATACTCATATGGCCAAGCCGGCTATGCCACAATGAAATCTTTGGCAGCTCGGTGGCATTTACATCAGAATGCGGACAATGTCCAGCATGAAGTGAGTACAAAGTATCAACCTTAGGACCCCTGGCAATAGCCATTGCCCCTTTGCTGATTTTCCATTTCTGACTGCCAAAGGTGGTATGATAACCATCGTCATCCAACAACCCTGTGGAAATCAAGTTCTTCTTCACCTCAGGAACATGCCTGACCCCTTTAAGCATTAACTGCTGGCCATTTTCAAGAACAAGCCTGACATCACCTATACCAATGATAGAACATGCATGGTTATCACCAAGAAAGACAACTCCCTTCTGCCCTCCTGCATATCTGACAAACAGATCTCTGTAGGATGTCACATGAAAGGAAGCACCTGAATCTATAATCCAGGAAAACATATCTGATCCATCACCAGCATGAAGTGTATGAGCCTCCAGTGAAGAGGTGAAACATATCTCACGTCCACTGTCACTGTCACTAACATAAGTAACATTCAGCTCCTCTTTTTCTTTGCCCTTAGACTTGCCTTGAGCCTTGCCTTCTTTGGCTCTCTGGTCATTCTTCTTTTGAAAACACTTTTTCTCAATATGTCCCTTCTTGCCACAATAATTGCAGACAAGATCACTTTTAGAGCGGGACTTGCTCCTCTCTCTTTCTTTGTCTTTTCCACGTGTTTTGGACCTGCTACGTGCATTCAAAGCATTTGACTTCCCAATAGCATTGTTCTTTCTGTTCATCTCTTCCTGTAGAAGAGCACTCTCCACATCTGCAAATAACAGAATGACATTTGAGTTGCTGGTAGAAGTCCTGAATGTGTCCCATGACTCAGGTAGAGAACATAAGATGAGTGTAGCTTTCAGCTCATCATCGAGCTTCAACCCCTGGTTGATCACCTGGCTGAATATGCTGTTAAACTCAATAATATGAGTGGACATAGCTGTCCCCTCCTTCATTTGAAGACCAACAAGCTTTTTCAGCCAGTAAGCTTTTCCCGTGGCACTTTTCTTGGCATAAGTATCCTCAAGACGTTGCCACATTTTCCACGCAGTAGGTTCATCCCTGATGCCTACAACCAGTGAATCAACAACTGTAAGCATAATGGTCGACCTGGCCAAGCCGTCCATCTTCTCCCACTGCTCATCAGTAATGTTGGAGGGCTTAACACCCTTCTCCTTTATAGGTTTGTACTGGTCCTTCTGCATCAACACATTGTAGCACTGTGTCCTCCATATGTCGTAGTTTTTAGCTCCTTCGAGCTTCTTTATCTGGAACAAGGACGACACGTCGCTGCTGGAACTCATGGTAAAGAAAGTAGAATCCCTGAAGGTGTTCAATTAAGCACCAGTCACTCCAAGAAAATTCTCCCGCAGCGGAAGTACGATCAGAAAATAAACTTGGTACTGTTTCAGTGGCATAAAACCAACTGAAAGTCTTTCTCCCACTTGCTGCAGAAACAGTACAGCAAGCTGTTGTTGTCTGGTCTGCTGGCGAAAGTGCGGTACAGCTGCTTCAAAGTGCTCCAGAAAAATCCCAGAACTGTTTTCTTAAAAGATAGCAGTACTTTTTGACTCTTTTTTTTTTTTTTGACAGTCAAATCTGGTCAAACTTGCTGTGTGACAGTCCCGGACTGTCAAAAAAACAGTGAATCTCTGATTGTGGATGAAGATCTCTGATTTTAGACCTCCATATGCTCCAGAAACTTCCCCCCCAACTGAATTCACAGTTTGGAAGTGAGATTGCTCAAAAGCCCTTTGAATGCATGAAGAAAATCAGAGATTTGACCTCCAATTAAAAAGATTGACCTTTGACCAAAAAAAAAAAAAAAAACACTCTAAGTCAAATTTGCACTTTCAAAGCATAGTAGTGCTCCACGAGATAGTTTGATGCATGTAGAGTGCTTCCACTTGACAGATTGCCGGTCAGGCTACAAAAGCCCCAAATTTGACTAAAGTCAAACTTGGTCAAAATCGACCAAATTTGTACCAAAAGTGATTGTACTTTTAGCAACAAGCTAAAGCATTTGTCCCAAGCATAATAGCATCAAAAGCCCCTTGAATTGACAGCACATTCCGTGCATTAACACAGTAAATGGCATCAACTGCTACTGCTCACAAGGCGTCTGACTGCAAATCCATTGAGTTGCATCCAACAAGGCATACACTGCAAGTATCAAGTTAAGAGATTGAGAGGGAGAGGGATTTGGAGTAGGGAGTGAAGGAGACACACTCACAGTAGTCACACACCAGTGGGTGGGGATAAAGGAATGAGTGGTACCTCCCCAAGTACACACACTAGTATATATATCTGTGGATAAGACTAGGGCCACTAAGTACCTAAGTACAATGTGTACTTAGTGTACTTAGTAGTACTAGATTAATACTGTTACAAGGGTGGCCAGTGCCTTTACCCCAACACAAGTACATTCCAAAGACAAACTCCAAGACCTCGACCAAATAACAGGAACATTAACATCGCATTATCTTTTCCTTTATAAATCCTTTATTTCTGGAAAAAACTCATTTCATGAAGACAAGTCCAGAGAGAGAAAGGGTAATCACCGAAAGTGAGAAAAGGGCGAGGAAAGAAAAGGTGGTTGTTGAAGAAGATACAGAGGAGGAGTCTATGGATTTGGAGAAAGTAGACTATGGGGATTATGGAATTCCCTGCAAACCCTTAATACATGAAGAGACTCAAGAGAGGATTATGCCAGAAAATATTTGCTTTAAATGTTTAGGCGAAAATCATGCTGCTTGAAACAACCCTAGAACCCAAAAGGTGGGAACTCAAGCCCAAGTAAACCTCCACAAATATGTTTTGTCTATCATCGACAATGTGGCAGCCCACTTTTAGTCCACATGATTTAATGAGGATGCATGGAAATATTAAGAGGCAAAAAGTAATAATTATGGTCGCTGATTGTGCCACACAGAATTTCTTCAACTACTCGCTAGTTAAGAAAGTAAAGTTGCTTAAGAGTCACTTGTCTCTCTTGCAAAGGGCAGTGATAATGGGACATCATGATACATGGTGTAGGGGTAGACATTCAAGGCTATCAAGATGCTTTGGAGTTCCAAATTATGCATCTTGACAGAACATATGTTGTTGTGGGTCAAGAATGGCACATATGTTGTGGGTCAAGAATGGCTTTATAGTCTCAGGCATAGCTTATAGAGGAGTTATTGTTAGAAACATAGTGTGTGAGAGAGAGAGAAAGAGCTAGGGAGTGAAGAAATGGTAGACAAATGTAGAATCCATGAAGGCTTTCATTCATTCATCATCATCAAATGAGTCAAGTGAAGTACAAGCCTTTATAGGCTACACACACACATACTAGCACCAAGTGCATATGGGATAAGTCCCATGGTGACATGTGGCACTCACACAATCACTAGTACTACATCAACACACTCTTTGGCTATGATATCTCCAACACCCCCCTTCAGAGCAAAGAGTGTGAGACCCAACACGCAAGGAGTAGACCAATCCCCCCTCCACCGCAATAGTGCAAAGAGCAAGTCCAACTATCCAACACCTCCTGTGCGATAGTGACTTCTCAGTCAGCTTCAAGGGCAAACCATCACTCGTGGCTGAAGTAGTGAGGTCAAGTTGATGAAGCAATTTGTTGACCAACCTCATACCAATAAGCGCCAGTGCTTTGTCATGATGCTCATCCCTAGCTAGTGCTGAAGAGTCTTCACCACGAGGACGAGGCTCCATAGTGTCAAATTGAGGTAACAAAGGCAGCAAGCTGAACTAGATAACCAGCCAATAAAGGAGCTTGTCTAGGGCTCTGAAATGAAGCAGTAGCTTGAGAAAGGCGTGAATAAACATGTCCAGCTGCTGCTGGATGACCTCAAAGGTTCCAAATGCAAACCCTAATGGAAAAGCAGCAAGAATACTCCTCGAAATAGAGAACTAAGTGAACCTGAATCAAAGAGCCGCAAGTAGATGCCCCTAAACGAAGAAATGAGCCAAGGAAAGAGAACTTGTGGGCATGAGGACAGCTCTAGGTGCTGTAGCAGGTCCGAAATCGTCAAGAAGGTAGCTGGATGGGCTCCAAATGCAATAATATATCTCGAAATGTGTGAAGCGCTTCAGCAAACCAGCTCCAAGCTATACCTAGATGCTGTAGTAGAGGTATAGGTGTACCAAAATGCACCAGCAGGTCACTAGTCCAAGAATAAACTAGAAGCAGCCCCGAAGACAGCTCTGTTGAAGGCGGTTCTGTAGCAACAACCCTAGAACAACTCGAAAATGCAAGCAGCAGCTCCAAAACAAGTCGAAAAGGCCCCAAGTGGCTCGAAAGTCTGCAACTAATGCACGTAGATTAACAGATCTGCTGCAGCGCCTGGAAGCCCTAAAATCCATGTTGAAAAGCTCCAAGACAGCTTTGAATATCCACCTGTGTAGGTGCTGGTGGCTGCAAGGTACCAACCAGCAAGCAAGGAGCACCGACCAACTATTCAAGAGGCTAGGCACAGCTCCAAGAGATCCCAGATGATGGCGGCTATGAAGGCAAAGCTGTGGATAGGTTAGGCAGAAGGCAAGGTGAAGCAAAACTGAGGTGGCTGTACAAAAACCCTAATCAGGTAGGAGGAGGCTGAAATGCGAGGGCACAGTGAGGTAGAGCTGAGGTGGCTGCAAGGAGAAGAACTTGAGCAGAATTAGGGTTAGGGTTAGGGTAGAGATGACATGACAGGGCAGCGATGGCAAGGTGACCAGCTCTAATACCATGTTAGAATTATGGTGCATGAGAGAGAGAGAAAGAGCTAGGGAGTGAAGAAATGGTAGACAAATGTAGAATCCATGAAGGCTTTCATTCATTCATCATCATCAAATGAGACAAGTGAAGTACAAGCCTTTAGGCTACACACACACATACTAGCACCAAGAGCATATGGGATAAGTCCCATGGTGACACGTGGCACTCACACAACCACTAGTATTAGATTTCCTAGTATTACACACCAACACATCACATCAACATACTCTTTGGCTATGATAGCTCCAACAGTTATTTCAATAACTCCATCTTTGAAAAGCATAATAGAACCTTTCAGATCCAAGGAGAACATGATGTACCTGATTCGTATTAATTAGATGGAATTCGGGCGACTTATACACCAGCAAGAATGCAAGGTATATATCGTGAACCTATATTTTACTAATGATTTTATTTCTTCTGCATCTGAAAAAGTAAACTTTTACTTGATGTTGTTGAAAAGCATAAAGCGCTTGTAATGATTTAATGCTTGAATTTAAAGATGTTTTTCCATCTAGCTTCCCCTTAGAAAGACGTCCACGGGAGACCAAAAGGTCTATGGGACAACAGAAAATTCATCTAATACAACAGCTTAGGGAGGGCATAGTGCAGCTCCCAAGGAGTGCATAAAGCAACTCCGGTTATTTAGAGTACCTAGATTATATCCTGGAAAAAACATGTATAATCAGCCATACATCATTTTAAGACTGACAGTCTTTTGGATTTGATTTAAACTCCTTAATGAGTACTATTTCTCCGCGGTACACTGCCCACTTTCCATCCTTCTTGGCAACCTTAACCTTGGCTAATTATGTTGCTTTATCCTTCAGTTGAGCTCTTGTAAGTTCCTCAACTATCCATAGCTTGGTTCCTTCCAGCTTGTATGACTGTCGTCGGATCTTGAGTCTTAAATCTTGTGTGTTAAATGTAACAACATGACGACCTTTACAATGACTAATATGGACTGCTCTAGCTTCACCGTCATCCCCAGAGTGGGGCTTGTCGTCTTCATTTGTTGTCCATTCAATGTTAGGCATGGCTGCTGTAACATGTGCTACGGTCTCACTAAACGAATCCTCCTCATTGTACCATGGATTCCCCCAATTCTGATTTTTAATGCATTATTCCATCTGGCTTCTATTCCGTAATCTCTTCTTGAATATCAGCTTTGTTTACCTTTGCTCTAACCTCCACAATGACCTCATGCTTGACTGTCTGAATTTCAGTTTGAACCAAATCCTTAACTGTGCAGACTAACTAAATGTTCGATGGGGAAGCTCTTTCAGTTCCCTGTAACTTCCTCAATTCCAAGAGTTTTTGCTTCTTGAGACTAAAAAACAAGGCTTCTTTACCTAGATAGCCTAATGTCTCTGGGTCTTTTTTCAATAATTTTTTTTGAAAAATATTATGTCAAAGTTCTATAACCCTCCACCAGCTCTCTCCGTAGCCCTCCGTAACCCTCCCGTAGCCATAGGTCTTGTCAACAGTAGTTTGAAGGGTTCTCATCTAAGGGGTGAACCCCTAGTTGGGCTGAACCCCCAGCTCAACTAGGGGGTTAGTTCAGCCAGGGGGCAACAGGAGAAATGGCCAGCAAAGGGGGCCCAGCCGCTCTTCCTCCTCTTCTTCGAAAACTCTCTCAACTCGAGCAGCCCCTTCCAGCAGTTTGAGATATGCCACGGTTGCAGCGCGAACACCCTCTCCTTACGCACACATATATGAGAGAGGTGGCCTTTTTGGCCACCCCATTATTGGATACCATGAACATATTTTGTTTCTACAAGATCAAGTGAGAGAGCTGAATACACAATTGGCAGATGCTATTGCTAGAATCCAAGTTCTTGAAGGACCTAGTAAGCATAAGGTAATTGACGAGGTTGTAAAGTCTTGCAGGAAGAGGGAAGTAAATCACGATCAACATGTGAGATTGCAGGAGAGCTAGGACAATCCTGCAACATAACTTCTGGCTTCCATACAAGGGTAGGTTTATGACTATGTTGGTAAAGAGGAATGTTAAAGGGCTTGATATGAGTTCTCCACATCATAGGGTTCTTTTTAGAGGTTCTTTTATTCTTACAACAAGTTGATTTTCCTTCCAAATTAAAACCTCTTGGGAAGAAAGTATGTAAAGTTCTCATCCAAAACAATTCAACGAGGTCGAGCAACCTTGTAAAATGGCATTATTAAAATGTCCCTCTATATGCTCAATAGAAGCAACGAACAGATTCGAAACTAGATTTCGCCATTGACGCATATAAGGGTTTTGAATTCTCAACCAAGGAATTCATTTTCTTGCTTCCCTAACATGTTCTTGAATACGAATAAAAGCCGCCCGATAGGTTTGTCCTACATACAGCATATTACTACTATGTATGTTAAAGAAAACATAAATTACTTGTGTCGTATAAATAGGACTAATAGGAACATAAGTCTTAAGATGCTTGTTTCTAAGACATCTTTGCTTATTAAGAATTATTATGTTATTATTTGTATGAGTACTAACTAATAAAGCCTTAAAGTTAGACCATTTAATGTTACCTTTCCAAAATCATGAAGATTATTCATGTTTGACCTAGCTAAAAAGTTAAACCTTTCTCTATATATGTTTATTCTAATTTTTTTGTTTTCATTTACTCAGCTAGACCCATCTAAATCATCGACAAGACCATCACTAGCATTTCCAATCTTGTTCGATGAGGTCCTCAAGTCCGGCGATCCAACATTGGGAAACTTGCTTGCACTCTCCCTACCCATCCCAATGCAGTTTCTCCCTTATCGTATCCCCTAACTCTAGCGAGACTAGTATTCAAAGGGAGGGCTTGCTTGCACAGTCGTTACTCGTCCCTTACTACTACAAGGGTACGTCACAGGTGCCAGATGACGTCCCATGAGATTGCCTTGTTGGTTTCCACAAGGCGATTTCATCATAGCGTGCACCGCTAAGCCAATATATCCCCAAACTGGCGATTAGTTAGGGTTAGCCAAGGCCCCAAGGCCATTGTAAGAGCCTTTTGATCCTAGAAGGACCAAAAGAGGAAAAGAGAAGAGGAACGATACAAAGGAAAATAAAGGCATTCACATCCCATCTCAAAGCTGGCTAGTAGAAAAACTATCCCATCTCAAAGCTGGCCAGTAGAAAAAGTATTCCACTACCTTTACCGTGGCATCAATGCCTCTATGCCCTGCATACAGTGGAGCATGGCTTTCTATCATAACCTTTGACCTCAATTGCTTTGTGACACAAAGGCAACCATGCATCATAAGAAATCCATCCCTGAGAGTATAATGGTCATGCCATTGATTATTAGAGAACTAGTCATAAATCCTTGAGAAATCCTCATCCTGAGCATACTGGCCCTTCATTGCATTCAACTCATTGTGGTAAGTGATGGTTACTGCAGAAACTTGGGGTTCCCTTCACAATGCATCGGCCATTACATTCTTTTTACCCTCCACATGCACTATCTGAAAGTGAAATATGGATAAGAAATTGGCCCGATGCATATGCTTCTCAAATAACTTCGTCTGAGTGAGGAAATATCTCAAAGACTGATGATATATCTGCACTATGAAATCAGCCCCAAGTAAATAATGCTTCCATGTAGGAAGGGCATGAATTACAGCTAGCAATTCCTTCTCATAAATGCTCATATGTCTTTCATCATCCTGCAAAATCCTACTCTCATAGGCCACTACCAGTCCATCCTGCATAATGACCGCTCCAAGGCAATTCTTTCCACATGCATCTGCCTGGACAGCAAAAGCTTTGGGAGATCTGGTAGGATTAGTAATAGATCCAAAGTAAGCTTTTCCTTTAGCAGCTCAAATGCTGCAATTTGATTCTCAGCCCATATAAGAGATGATCCCTTCTTCTGCATTGCATAGAGGGGCGAAGCAATTTCAGCAAAATGGCGTATGAACCGCCTGTAGTACGAGCATAAGCCCAAAAAGCTTCATAATCGTGCAAATTTCTCAACTGTGGCCAATTGTGAATTGCTTCAATCTTAGCGAAATCCATGCACACTCCATCCTTAGAGACAATGTGCCCTAGAAAGTGAATCTCAGGCATAAAGAACTCACTCTTCTTTGCATTTATGCTCAGCATGTGTTTGCTGAGTTCTGCAAATACTATTGCCAAATGTTTCTTGTGCTCTGCCTCATCTTTTGAGTACACTATCATGTCATCAAATAAAGTGCCCACAAAAGATTTTTGCTCTCGGATAGAACTCGTGAATAGTAAGGGGATGAACTAAGCTAAATCAGCCCCTTCTCTAAAAGATCCCTCACCTGGCTCATAATTTCTTCTTGCTGAGCTGCACTCCCCCTACTGTTTCGTGGACTAGTGCCTAGCACTATATCAATCCCACGATCCTCAAGCCTCTCAAGTGGAAGTTCCCCTGGCAATGAGTCAAAAAAACACTCTCAAAACTGATTAAGAAAATCTGTCCACTCTTTATCTAGCTTAGAGATTACAGATTGTGGATCTTCAGACTTAGTAGAAAAATGATGTTTCATTAATGAGCATATAGCTGAAGCAGATACAACAACAACTGACTCTCCCTTAAGTTTGACATCCAATACATGTTTCTTCCCTCTAGCTCCAAAGAGATCTGCCGATTATATGTATACACCAAAGCATGAACTCTGTGACACCAAGGCATACCCACCAAAACATCACAGTCCTCGAGAGGCATTATATAAAATTCCTCATTGTCCACAAAACTCTGAATGTGCAAGCAGAGCTTTCAAATGATAGGGGTGACCAGAGTGCTAAATCTATGACAAGCCAAGCCTGCCTCAATCACAGGCCCCATCTCCTTTGCACGGATTCCAAGCTTGCATGTTAATTCCGGAGAGAGAAAGTTTGCATGCGTCCCTAGGTCAAGGAAGATCAATGACATTTGATCTCTCGCTTTGCCCCATGCCTTGCAAAGCTCCATAGCATCCCCATGGGGCTGCTCACTGATAACATCAAGCATTAATCCTACAAATAGTTTAGGCTTCTTGCCTTTTCTGCTCATCCCTATCATCCATTTTTCCTTTACGCTTGCGTTTTGGGCAATCCCATGCCACATGTCCCTCTTCCTTGCAGTGAAAGCATTTCTTGGCTTCTATCAAAGCTTTCCTTTCCTCACGTGACAGCCAATAGGAGCCTGGCCTTTCACGCTTCTTCCCTTTGTTGAATGAAGCCTTGGAAGCATTCCCTCGCTTCCTTGCTTTCTTAAAGCTATCAGACTTACTGCTTTTGTACCCACTAGTCTTTCCAAACAACAATGCATCAGCTGTGGTAGCATTTTCAATTAGCTGATACTGTTGGTTACCCTTGTCTTTGTGCAGTAGTCTCTGATTTCCTTGGGCAGCCCAAAGCAATATTTTTCAATTTGCTTTCGAAAACTTTCTATTGTACTCTTCTATGTTATGACATTTGGATGCATCCAACTTGTGCCACGCTGTCATAACATCCACCACAAACGTAGTGGTCAGCCAAGTAGCTGAAAAGACCTGTTTGAACTGAACCCAACTGGTCCATGCTTTGTTCTGTAGTAGCGAATCGGTCCACCATTGTAAAGCATTTCCTTTTAGGAAGGTCGCTGCCTTTCACATTTTAGAGGACTGTGGACTCAGTGAAGTTTGCTCCTAAGAAGGCTGAATCAAACTGTTGCACAAAAGTTAGAGCCTTCAGCCTATCTTGAGCCTCATTGAAGGCCTCAAACTTCACTACTGCCCACCTTCCTGGTAAACAGATGGAGGATGCATAGCATTCCCTCCAACCTGTCCGGCACTGCCACTATCCATTCGAGGGTTTGCCAAACAAGCCCCACGCATAGCAAACATACCTGTGGAACCTCCGAAATTCCCTGATATTCCACTTTGCATTCCTGGGTGCATGCCAATATTGCCATACATAATGTTAGGCCTTCCGGGCTGCATACCCCCAAACACATTCCTTTGCATTCCTTGCATACCAGGCTGAGATCTCACTGGGTAGTTGCCAAGCATTCCAGGAACATCTACAGCTTGCCAGCCATAGCCTGAAACACCAAACCACCACCAAAATATCCTGCATGCAAAGAGGGTTGGGGGAAAGCCTGCTGCCCCTGATTTCTATTCTGGAAATTATTCCATTGGCCATGATTGCTGCAATGGAGTACCTTGTGCATTCGGCATTACTGAGGGCTGTCCATTCAATGGCATCACACCAAGTGACGGTTTTTGGACTCCAATAGGCTCTCCTGCAGGAGGATGCCCTTTTAATTTTTCTCTCCTTAGACCTCATAAACTCAAAGAACCGGGGTGTCCTACGTGAGCTGCGTGAGTGTTCCCACAGCACTCATTAACTGTGCCTTAACCATAGCATCGGCATCCTCTGCATCCTCATCCTGTTTTGACCCTTTTGACTAAGAGACACTCGTGCCAAAAAGATTTACAGCTTGCTGTGCCTCCACATTTTGGTCATCCTAGGAGGCTCCCTCATGCATAGATTGCTCTTCTTGCTAATCCTGGGAGCACTTCCCCTCCATATCCCAATCATCACCTGTAAAAGACACATTTGCTGAATTTCTCTTTGCTATAATCCAATTTACTGTAGGCAATAATTCACAAGAGACAATCACGGGCTCAACTTCTTAAGGAAGATGGTGATGTCCCAGCAACGGAACCATGAAACTGGCCTCAAGGCCAACAAGAGGGTGGTATTAGAAAACTAACCAGCCACTCAAACAAAAATTGGGAGCTAGAGTGCTCTTGCTCTAGAATAAGGACATAGATTGGCACCAAACCCTTGTCGCCCCTTTTGGTATTTCTTTATTCGTTGGAGAGACCAGCAAATAAGATAAACAGTGAATTCAATCTCACTTGCATTCAACGCATTTTCCACTCTCACTAGGCATCAATATTCCAAGCAATAACCTTGTTGGGCTCAACTCTCACACCCGGTGGCAATAGGCATCCATCTCTGCTCGCACACCTGCATAAGTCTTGGAGTTGTTGCTAGCAGCCGATGTGGGGTCACACAACTCCCCTTACTGCCACAGGTGTGCACGGATTCACTGAAATACCCAAGCAGTGGGTGAGAGCGAAACTGGTCTGCCACAACCTCAGAAACAATAACTTGAACTGTAAGCATCCACGATGGACCACCTTGCCAGCTGGGTCTCCCCAAAACAGCTCACAACCAAAGAGCAAGATTAAGAGGAAGCAACCAGTTTCTCTTGGTCAATCTGGAGGCATCCAAGTAAGCTCATACACGAGCTTGCGCAATCCCAGTCTCAATGGTGCATTATCCTGCATGTACTTCAGCATAACCTGCCCGTACCATAGCAATAACCGGGAAAGAGAGAGAAATAGAAGAAGTAGAATTTATTATCGTCCTCGGGGGGCCAAAATGACCCATGGGACCTAATCCTCAGTACAAAAAAAATCTCCTCCGATGTGGAGGGGTCAAGAGTTTTCAAGTTCTTGACGGTACAAAAAAAGACGAGTGACAAAAGACCCCAACGCTGCCGGAGAGGCAGTGGAGAGAACTGATGAGAGTTGTGTGGTGTCTACCAGTATCTGCTGGTAATCATCCCTGATATGTGCATATATGGGGCAATGTAGGGCTACATGTGCCGATTGCCGATGATGGAGTACACCTTCTCTTCTTGGTTCTTGAAGGCTACAGTTGCCTCCAAGGCTTCTCCTTTATCCTCTGGGGCTATCCCCAAGTTCTGTGCCATCTCATGAGAAATAAAGTTGTGAGTAGCTCCACTATCGAACAAAAACAAAGCGAATTGATCCTTTACCTGACCCCATGTTTTCAACAAACTATGGGTGTTGTTTACAGCTCCCTTTTCTAGAGGTGCTTCCACCTTGTTAACCACCAAAGCTGGCTTTTTGGGGGCTACTTCTTTGTTGTTGCTATTTTTGGTAGCTTGAGGGCATTCATAGAAGTTGTGGCCTCGCTTGCCACACTTGAAACACCGTCCTTCGAAGTAATACCTTTGCTTCTATTGTGGAGACAATGAGCTGCAAGTGCGGGCTACTTTCTTCGAAGGAGGCTGGTTGGCTGACTTTTTCTCTTTTGGTGCATCCTTTGCTATCTCCTTATCCTTTTATTCCTTGGAAGAGGTTCCCTAGGACTTTCGCTTGTTGTTGCTGCTGTTCCACTTGTTGGAGAAATACTGTTTCTTCTCCACCTTCAAGGTGATGTTGATGGTGTCTTCGAGAGAAGTAGGAGTGGCAATGTCCACCTCATGTTGAACTGATTGGATGTCTCAAGGTGTATGCCTCAGGCACACCTTATGTTTCTATGTGTGAGTGCTAGAGGCACAGTTAGGTGCCCACAAGCACAGTTGGGTGGTGGAGAGCCACATAGGATGATTGAGAGAATCTAGGAGCAGATTGAGGAGATGATTGTGGAGCTCTAAAGTCATCAGTGATGTCAGTGAGCATGTATGAGGTGCCTACTTAAGGACCTCACTCTTCTTCATTCCATAATGCAAGTATTCTGAGTTTGTGTACTCAGCCTGGATAGTCCTCCAAAATGAATGCAATAATCAGCTCTCTTTTGCCTTAAAAACCCCCTTTTCCTTTGCTCTGAAGAGTAAGCTACAAGCCCTCCAAGTTCAGCCTTTTGGTTTTGACAGTTTTGACAAGTTTTTGAAGAAGATGCTACATAAGATGCTATTCTAGCATTTCTGGTTTTTTGAAACTTTCAATAACATCAGTACAAGTGTGGCTTCAGTTTTGTTTTGAATTGCTAGACCTGGTTTTGATTGGAAAGTATTCCTTTTAGCCACTTCTATGAAGCATGTAAGAAGAAGCAACATTGATTGAATATTGGTCACTAGTCTTTGCTACATCAAGTGCTTATATTTTGGAAGCCTTTCAGTTATTTTTTGCCTTGTAAGAGAGAAAGACACTGCCCAATATCTGGGTTAGACCCTCTCATGACTACCCTATTAAATCTAGAGAAGTTCAATGGAAAGGGCTTCCACACATGGCAGATGAAGGTGAAATTTGCATTGATGAGGGAGAACCTCTGGGGACTTGTCAAACCGACTCCAACCGCTTCTTCTACAGCCTCCAATGCTGGAGAATCCTCAACTCCGACACGCCCGGCAAGGGATCCCGCTAGAGAGGAGAAAGCATATGGTATCATTGCTCTTGCTTTAGGAGATGATTATATTCACCACATCTCTGACTTAGAGTCTCCTTCAGAAGCTTGGCAGAAGCTTGACATGATTTTTGGTGCTAGCTCTCACATCTCTAAATTATCACTTAAAATCTCTTTCTTTGAATTGAAGATGGTTAGTGGTACTACTTTGGCAGCTCATGTCAACTATATGCGGAGTCTTATGACTCAATTAGCTTCTATCAACTCTCCTATTACTCCAGATGATGCTATGGCAGTGTTACTTAAGAGTATGCCTGAAGATTATGATCACATAGTTACCACTTTGAAAAATCTTCCTAATCCTAATCTTGAAGGTGTTATCTCTGCTCTCCAAGAAGAAGAAAGGCATATGGAGCTCAGGAAAGGCAATGACACTGTTTATGCTGTAAAAGTCCAGAAGGGCAAGTTTACCCCTTGCAATCACTGTGGAAAGACAAATCACCTTTCAAAAAACTGCTTCAAAATTAATCCATGCAAACACTGTGGCAAGAACAACCATCATGAGAAGTTTTGCGGAGCCAAAGCAAAGACACAAAATGCAAATCTACTTTCAGTTGATGAGCCTCCACAAGATGAGGCATCCTTTGAAGATTATGCATTTTAAATCATCTCTATGTATGCTCCAGATCTCTATTTTTATGTCAAAGTACTCAGCCTGGATAGTCCTCCAAAATGAATGAAATAAACTATTGTGTTTTTGTGTGTTTTGTAAACACCTTTGGTCACCTTATGATGTAGGCCATGTGTATGTTTTGCTCCATGGTACCTCCTGCAGACATTGTGTGCATGTACATGCAGGGGAGATAACCATTGGAAGGTCTTTTTGTATCCCTTTTGTTTACCTTACACCCATGGGAACCCTTGCTAGCATGAGAACCTAGCCATAGATTTATCCTTGACCACCATGAGATGGCATGAGAAACTATGAGACTAGATGTATCCTTGACATAGCCTGAGGCATTCCCTTGAGGGGGGGTTAGCATAGCTGACCAATAAAAATACCTCTCTAGGGCCTAAGTGGGAGCTACGATTCCTCTATGCCCAACATATGGAGGTACATGGCATTCCTCCAGAATCTTTTGCCTCCAATCTCGGGTGATGCATAAGAGATAGCAATTCTTTCTCGTAGATTCCAAAATGTCTTTCAGCATCCCGTAGTCTTCCACTTTCATAAGCCACTACATGACCATTCTGATGCAATGCAAGTCGCAACCCCAACACACTCTCCACAAGCATTACAATTTACAGCAAAAGACTGATACACCAAAATTCACTCTGTAGTCGGCTTCTCTTTGAGAGTGTTGAATGCTATCTTTTGAGGAATACCCGATCTAAACGCTGCATTTTTCTTAGTTACATCATGAAGTGAAGCAACATTCTTCTGTAATAAGAACAGAGACCCAGGAAACTACGGACTTCATGCACAATTTTCAGCTCTGGCCATTCCTGGATGGCTTGGATCTTTGCAAGATCCATCTAAATTCCATTCTTGGAAATTATGTGCCCCAAGTAATGGATCTCTTCCAAGAAAATTTCACTTTTCTTGCTGTTGCCATAGAGTTGATGATTACGCAGCTCTTGAAAAACAGCAACAAGGTGTCCTCTGTGCTCTTCTTCGGACTTTGAAAAGGCTATAATATCATTGAAGAAGGTACCTATGAAGTGTCTAAATGGATGGAAGATGCGATCCATCATCCTGTTAAAGGTAGCCTTTGTTAACCCAAAAGGCATCACAGATACTCGTACAACCCAAATGTAGTGCGAAATGTTGTCTCGTGCACATCTTGTGGCTGTATTCTAACTTCCTCATAACCACTTTTCAAATCTAATCTGCTGAAAACTGAAGATCCATTTAGCTGATCCAGCACATCCATAATCATTTAGGCACGGAATCAGGTATCTATTATTGAAAGTCATCTTGTTTAGTGCGCGATAATCAACGCACATACGAAACGAACCATCTTTCTTCTATACAAGGAGTATAGCGGAACAAAACTGAGAGGAGCTGGGCTAAGCCTTTGGACAGCAAGTCTTGTATTTGAGCCATAATCTCCTCTCTGGGTAGCATTGACCCTGTAAGGCGGTCTTTTGGGTGGCTCACTGCCACGCATAAGTTCTATACAATGGTGTTCTACTCTCTTAAAGGGCAACTCCCTTGGCAATGCATCTGAGAAGCAATCTTTAAAATTTTCAAGAAACTAACATTTTTCTCTTTAATTATCATTCACATAAGCATGCACTTCTAAATCTCTTTCTTTAATGAAAACCATGTACGTTGAAACTATAGACTTTATTGCCTTGCCAACAGAAACGTGGATGGTGTCCCCTCTATTCATGGCAACAATACGTTGTGCTTTACCCCTATGTACAACTCAAGCACTCTTTCAGGAAGAGACAACTTCACTGCCTTATGATGAAACCAAGGCATTCCCAAAACTACATCATAATGTTTAAAAGGGGAAATGAAGAAATCCTCCTGATCTACATAACTCTGTACATGGACACAGAGCTTCCCAATAAAGGGAGTAACAGGCATAGGATCCTCATGGAACATCTAATCAGCATCTAGGACCCTACCAAACTCTTCGGTTTTTATTCCCAGCCTCAACGCTAAGTCTTCTGATATGAAGTTATCAGTAGCCCCTGGATCCAACAAAATAAGTGCTTGTTGGTCTCTTATCTTGCCACATGAAAGCAACAGCTCTCTTGCCTCAGGATTTGACACTCTTCCCAAACATCTGCAATTCCACCCGCCACCAGCCTGGGCAGTGCTTGGGGATTACTTTGCTCCCTCGAGCCTGAGGGCCTCTCAGGGCACTCAGCCGCATGCCCCTCTTTGCCACACCAGAAACATCTATCCTCTTTTGCGTAATGGCAATCTATTCAGGAGTGAACTGTGGTTTCCCCTTATAGACTTTTTGTGCTTTGTTTCCCCTCGACTTCTAAGGCTGAAATTCCCTGTTTTGAGCCTTGGGGTATTCTTTTTTCTCAGACTTGGGAGTGGCTGACTTCTTCTCTGTTGTCCTGGCATATAGAGCAGGCACTGTAGTGGGATCCTACATATGCATCAAACTTGCCACAAAGGCTACATGCATAATATTATGTATGCCTTTATGATGCTGGGTATTTACCACAGCCTGTATCTTTGGATTAAGACTAGCCCTATACTTCCTTATCTGGGTCTTCTTAGGCACCTTCTTAAAAGCTGCAATCTGCAAATATGCATGCCAAAACTTTTGGTTATAGATTTCCACTATGTCCCCATCATCCACATGCAAACTTTCCCAGCTAGTAAGGACATGATCTCGAAACTATTTACACATAAACAGCTTATAGAAGGTCTTTTTAAAGTCCTTCCTTTCTTTGGAAGGAACCATCCATGCTCTGTGACATCATATGAAGGAAGAGTAGGAGCAGTACTCAGGAATCTCTGCCAAACTCCTTCTCGGTTCCTCCAGAGGGAGCTTTCTCTAGCCCTTCCTCTACATGAGGATGTTCTAATCTGCAAAACAAAGAATCCCTTCTTGTCTCTGCTAGCTGAGAAAGCACCTCTCTGTAAGAACTCTCCTTGTTAGTCTGCATGGTCTTGTGAAGCCATCTCTGCAAACTTGACTTGAGACTTGTCAATTCTCACACAGTGAAACCATTTCTTTTAAAAGCAAAAATGCCTCAACAAGAGGTGTATTGCATCCATAACTTAATCTGACTTGTGCCAATAATTGGCTGTCAACTCATGGCATAATCCCCAAATTTTCTTCGGCCTTAACTACTGTATTGCCCCTTCTAGTTCTTGCAAATAGCACCAAGAATGCATCTGGCTTCCCTTTCTCAGTTCCAAGGCATGCATATTTCTTTATTACACTGCATAATCGCCAAATTTTCTAAGGCCTTAACTACTGTATTGCCCCTTCTAGTTCTTGCAAATAGCACCAAGAATGCATCTGGCTTCCCTTTCTCAGTTCCAAGGCATGCATATTTCTTTCACTGATACTCAGCTGTTTTCTGACAGGTAATTACTAATAGATAGATAAAACTGACAGGTAAGAATTCTCTCTTCTTTTTTTAAAAAAACAAGCTGGTTAGCAAACTGCTGTCTGGTTAGACTTACCAGACTAATTTGTTGTGGTCTAGTTAACTGAACAGACTCCGGTTAGGCAGGGGTTACTCATCCACGTCAACACCTAACAGCCACATTACCTGCACTCCGAAGATTCACCACATCAGCGTGAACAGCCTACATGCCACGTGTCACTACTTGCAAATCTGCCAAGTCAGCTCTGCCATGTGTTAGCTTCCTGTCTCGTCTTTACCAAACTCTATCTAGGGTCTGATCTAGTAAACCCAACATGGGTTTATGTGCGTGATTAGTGAGAGCATATCTGTTGGCGATAATACAATGAATTCCTTGTATATTAGACACTGGTCGTCCATGTACAGCAAATCAGCAGGCGAATATGCGCAATACAAGATCGAGGCCTTGACAATTGCATATACAAGTCAATTTGCACGATCCCCTCAAGGCGGTCTCCCGATCCCAGCTATTAGAAATTCGTTGAATTTCTTCGTCGCTTCAGCTGCTATACAACAGCACATAATCTCTTTGCAAAATTCGTAGGAATCATGAGCTAATTCTCCATCCACCAATTGCCCTTGCTTGGGTCTCGCCCTGCTTCAAACTATCCGTCGTCGTAAGATGCAACGGCTGCTCATCGCCTTTACTTTACCGTTGCCAATATACTACCTCCTAAGCTTAGCCCAATTGATTCTAGCTCCTTCATGGACTACACCTAGTCAAGTCTTGATCTCTCTCACGTTGGCGCTAGGAACTGTGATGCTTCACAAAGGCGATGATGGGACACTACCCTTTATGCAGGAACTGTGATGCTTCACAAAGGCGATGATGGGACACTACCCTTTACGCAGGCATCGACGCATTTAGGTCGGCATAGCATTGTGCATCTGAAGCACATTTCAAAGTGCTTATTCCTTTCTCCGGGATCGTTGTTGCAGAAGGGGCAACAAAACCATGCTATGATACCAATGACAGTGAGCCAGCAATATCTCGATACCAATTTCTCACACATTGGAAATACCAATAACAGCGAGCCAGTAATATCTCCATACCAATTTCTCACACGTTGGAAATGTAGGACTGGCAACGATTTTATCTCTTCCTCTCTTTGCAAGCACACAACACTCTCTCTCTCTCTCTCTCTCTCTCTCTCTCTCTCTCTCTCTCTTCAAATTATGCAGGCAGAGTTCGCCATGAACCCTCTCCAAGTCGATGCCATCTTTCAGACAGCGACTTTCCTCCACAGATTTTGGGCCTTACCCCATTGGAAGTTACCGAGGCTAGCATTGGAGTCTTCCAAGTGACTAGCAGAGAGCCGTGTGATACAGCGTGGTACGCACAGGTGTTTGGTAGTCACGGCATCCGGATGGACAGACGTCCCCCCTTTCAGTACAACATGGATGCACCACCCGAGATGATCCCACGAGATGAGATCAACCGTATCATACGGTTGGACCTCCTCCAGCTCCATATATCTATGGCTTGGGGGGGAGAGGAGTTCCCCACCAAGATTCAGTTCTACCATGACCACTTCCTGAGGGTCTCGGAGCATGGTCTCGTCATCAGACCTCAGTACCTCAAGGATAGGAGAGTCTCACATGCATGGAGGATCGCCATTGGTCAGTTGCAAGTCTCATCACATCAGCTGAGGATTGAGACAGGGAGAGCTGCAGGCATACCCAGAGAGCACAAGGTCTGCACACTATGACACATGGAGGAGAAAGAGATAGAGGAGCATTTTCTATGTGTTTGCCCAGTCTACTATGAGATCCGAGGGCGATACCACTTCCTCTTTCAAGAGGGGCATGGCTTTGGTCCACTTACACGGCTGATCCATTTTCCCGATCAGGTTTGTCTTGGGCTCTATCTGATTGAGATGCGGCGACAGAGAGATATACTGATCCAACAGACTAGAGAGAAACAGGGTTTGATGCCACAGATCACCGAGCATGACAAAGCACAAACACTTGTTACAGATCTATGCATCTGAGTCAGCCGCCGGTGAGGCTAAGGGAGAGGAGCTTGATGAGATGAGAGCATCATGGATTAGCACTAGAAGTCTCCACCACGATGTTAGCAGTGGGAGTCTCCGCCATGATGCTACCAGAAGAGAGACACGCACTCCACATGCGACACGGAGAGGGACCAGAGCACACTATCAAGGTCCAATCTATCTCAACCCTCCTCAAAGGTGGCCGCCAAAGACGAGGCGTCACCCTTGACGTAGCCCATAAGATACAAAGATTGAGGAGACCACACCCTCCACCGTGTCGAGGGACAGCTCGACAGACACATATACCAAAGCTCCTCACATCTCATCAGAGAGCCACTAGGTTACCTAGATATATGGAACCTAGGCATGTACTTGGAGCATTAGCTCTGAGCTATTATACTCTTCTGATATTTTGCTACTCTATTATTATTTTGTTCACTAGCTTAGCACTTTAGCTTTCAGCAACGGCCTTAGTGAGCCCTTTGCTTCAGCCGGCTTGTTTGGGTTTTGCATTTTGTCTCATAGGCTCGCGAGGCCTCCCATAGACGTTAATACATCTCCCTCTCTCTCTCTCTCTCTCTCTCTCTCTCTCTCTCTCACACACAACACTAGGGATCATCGGGCTGGAACCCCCACAAGGTCTAATCTCTTGTTGAGTACAAAGGTCTCAACTCACCGGCTGAACCAAAACCATACTTGATTAAACTTTTACAAGAGCCCATGGCTCATCCTTTTGGCAACATGCCACTTGTCAATATTAAACTACTAGCTAGATTATATGCCACTAAAGGGAAATTCTGTAGACCTCAATCGCATGGACACCTCCCGTTTTCTTGCTAGGCTCCATAGAAGTAGGGCAATAAACCCCTTTTGATACCTGCAACAAATTAATGAGACATACCACCATGGCATGCAAATAGAAACCTCTAGACTATTCCTAGTCTCTGTGGGAGTCCCCACCAAGCAAACCAATGCGCACGCACAAACAATAATTCTTTGGTTGACCCAGGTCGCCCTATTCGACTATAATTAAGGGCTTTGACCGACACTCAAGGCGCCTTAATTATAATCAAACCTTTCCAACCGAAGTTGGCACATCTTGGTTAAATTGTTGACCGAAAGTTCAAAAACTCATGCCCTCGTGACAATAGGCCAAATTGCGGCTGCTATGTTGCTCCTTCCTGCTTTGTGAAGTGCTGCTCCCGGTGATGCCTTATGGAGGCCCCAAGGCCCCCTTTTATAGGGCTCAAGGCCCCCTTGAAAAGACCAACCAGCCAGCCCACTTGGGCCGACTAGAACTCCCCCTACCAGCCGAGTGGTGGGGGAGGTCTATAAATGCCCCAAAGGGAGATCCCCTTTGCAGCCGCTTCCTAGCCCGCCTGGGCACGCGGCAACCAGCCAATGGCGCTAAGACAAATCCAGCCCATATGGCCTCTCATATCCCGCAATCCTGCTGCACCTCTTCCTGCTTCTGTACCACCTCTGTCTGGCTCCTGGAACCCATGACACAGGTCCCTGCAGCAGCCCGTACTTGTCCATCCAGTTGCAGATGTCACCCGCCATGCAGGCGCCCTACTCCAGCCTCTTGTTCCAGCGTAGACCTGCTCATTCCTGAGCCGCGCTGCCGCGTGGATCCATCGGCCTATTGCAAACCTCCAAGGCACCCTCCAGTACCTTTGTCTTTGTGCTGCCCACATGGGACCCCATATGCTGTCCATGTGGCAGCCCATTATACTATGGTCCACCCCCCCAATGCACTCCTTATTTGGGGGCTCACAGGTGGGGAGGAAATAAACCCTAATCCATGTTCTTTCCCTCTTTCATTCCGGCAATGGGCTCCATTACCCTTCCACTCTTTCTTTTACTAATAAGAGAAATGGCTTGCTCTAATTTCAAAGAGAGGTTTATTTTACAACAAAATTTGAATTTTATAGAGTTGGTGGTACTTATCCGACTCTGCTTCGTTTGTGTCCAAAAACAAGATAAAATGAGCTCTTCTTCCTTACCTTTTGAGCCTTTTTTTCCTTGTCTATTGCTGTAAAATAGTATGCTCACTTTAAGGTGCCTAATTTGAGTGAATCCGAGGTCTCAACACCATTATAGGGGGTACTTGGTGGGTAGATCCCCTTAAAACCTCATTCCGATCCAACTTTCCATTCAATAGAACTGGGGAGGGGAATTAGGAGGGGAGGAGGCACCCTGTTAGGACACGTCCTTTCCCCATCTAAAAAACAGAAATGTATGAGAAAGCCCTTCCAGAGAGCCTCCAAATTTCAAGGTCTCGAGAATGGGAATTCGAAGTCACATGCGACCAAAAACTCCTTGTTAAACCACGAACTGTTCTGGTGGTTCTGCGTGTCCTACTCCTACATCACTCCTCCGTGCCTTGGTCGCACCCCTAGCACGTGACTTCTTGTCTGTACGGGTCTTCTTGCCACATAGCTCTTTGATGCTGTGGCGTTTCCTACTGCATCTCCCTTTGAACAGGCTATGTTTCCCTTCGTCATCTACAGCTCTCCCTGGCCATACAGCCTGCCTATCGCCAAACCTTTTCTGCCCTTGGAACTAAGATATGAACCAAACTTGCAAAAATGCAAATGGGTGCAAACGCATGCAAAATTTTGACACTAATTGGGCCCTCCAATGGGGGAAGAGCACCCTCGTGACAGTACTTGTTTCTGTTTGACCTATATGCAAGGTGAGAGAAGGTGAGAGAGAGATTGTGAATGCATGCAAAGTGGTAGAGAGAATGCTATGTGAGATCTCAACAATAAAGTGGGATACCTTTCATTAATGTCCCTCGAGATCACTCAAAGTCCCCTTAGCCTATGACCCAATGCCCATGCACTGCACTCTAATGCACCCTTCCTTTTCCTATTACCCCTAGGACCTAGACACGTGGATACACATCTTTATTAATAAATAAGTGTTACATGTCCAAATTTGGTGCCATCTAAAGCAGCACCTCCAGCTCGAGGGGTCCTATCTACTCAAATGATCCACCACCATAGAAAAATCAATTGGAGTCCATCATAATACAAATACATGTCACACCATCAAATTGGTGCATCATGTAATAATGTTCTAATGTCTATTGATGTCAAAATAGTCATTTCTCGTCATGATGGCCACATGGGCAGCAAATCAGACTCATTGTTTATGTTATTGAAGGGCAGCCCAATGGGCCACCCTGTTCAGCATGGAAGGTTGACAGTATGCCCACATTTGGGGACCTATAGCAGTCCGCCATACATGGAGCCTTGAGCAGAGCACCTAGAGATCATCATCGTTTGTAAAGTACCCTGCAAAAGCACAAGTCCTTGACTTCTGCAGCAGATCCATAGGAGAGCACAAGAGGTGCAACAAAGGGAGCTTTCTCTGCAGTATACACATCAGAGCATATCTTCGCAGAAGTGCTCAGCCTTGAGTAGCTACTAAAGCCGACACAGAGGCACATGGCAGAAGAGATGTTTTCCTTTAGAGGGTGCATCACGTATAACTATTATGTGATGGCTATACATCTCAGTTCTCTTCCAAATCTGAGTTGCCCTCTTTAAGTAAGCACATGTATTTGAGTTGTGTGCCATATTAAACATCTTGTGATCTCAGGGTTGCTGCGTAGGAGAGTTGGCCTTAAGCAAGCAACCTCACTCTACTTTTCTCGCATCTCTGTTCTCAGTAGTCAATGACTCGACTCATATGCATGGACCATGTATCTCATAATACTTACGACATCACATCAGAACATGCTCCTTGGTTTCCACCTCATGTGTATGACAAAGAATGTAGAGTCTCAAATATTGCCGGTGTTATTTGGCTGCAATCTCACGATCTACCTCAATCTGGAATCTATGAGAAGAGACCCTGAGTTTTCCCATGGTAATCCGTACTACCTGGGAGAGATTGAATTTTAAGTATCTGGCCCTGGATGAAGCTTTGTCACTCAAGTGGAGGAAATTCTCTCTCTAGAGGGCCCTCTTGGTCTCATGTGGTGAGTAGAAAAAATCCATGTCCTCTGGGTATATACCTGCCAAAGGTCATCTCAGATGATCTAATGAGTCACCTTGTGTCATATGAAAGCGGCATCAAGTGAGTACTGATATGGCAGTGCATTGTCAATAGACATGCCTTGCTATCGAAACCATCTGGAGACTCATGTATATCGGCACTATTCATGTCCCCCAACCACAAATTGAATGGACATGAGAGGGCTCCCTGCCAATGCTGTGAACTCGGTTTGGGCATGAATATGCTTAATTGAAAAACTGCACATTGCAGATCAGGCCTACTGTGAGTCATGGCATAAATAGATAAGGCAGCCAACAATGGCCAGCCTGCCAATAAAGAGTGGCATCAAATGGATCACTCCCATCCTTAGAGGAGAAACCAAAGCCAGGGTCCAAAAGTGTCGAAGCCAGCTTACAGTCCTTGAGCTGGAAGCAATGTAAGAGTTGTCTAACGTACTTAGCTGGCTCATCATTTTCCCCATTCAAAATGAGGAAACTAGATGCCAAGCTAGTAATGCAGCTGGCCCATATCTAACATGGCAAAATATTTCTGCAAATCAGCCTTGAAGGCTGCAATTTTCCGAGTATCTGCCCAATGATAAGCATGTCATCCACATAAAGAATCAATATAAGCAAATTTGTTCCACCCTTCCGCACATAAAGAGTTGCTTTTGTGGGACTGTTCTGAAAACCAAGGCATATCAAATGTGAATGTACTTTGGCATACCATGCCCGGATTGCCTGCTTCAATCCGTAAAAGGCCTTACGAAGCCGCCATACCTTATTTTCAGACCCCTTAACATCAAAACCAGGAGGTTGGCTTACATAGACTTCCTCAACCAAATCACCATGAAGAAAAGCAATTTGAATGTCAAGTTGATGAACCTCCCAAGCCTTGTGTGACGCAATAGCAATCACCAAACGGTAGTGATGCGTTATATGGGAACAAAAATTCCTTGCTTCTGAGCATAGCCCTTGACAACAAGATGGGCTTTGTAGTGGTCGACACTACCATCAGCTTTCCGCTTCAATTTGTAAACCCACTTAGTGCCAATGGCACGCTTGCCAAGAGGCACATCACACAACCCCCATGCGTTATTTTCGCGAATGGAATCCAATTCAGCTTTCATAGCATCCATCCACTCTCTGCTGCCAAAAGCATCCATATGGCATAAAGGTTCCTCATTGCAAGCCGTGCCAGTTAAAGCAATATCCAAAAAAATTGCCATGCACCTATCTCTGTGCACCTCTAGTGTGGGCAGCCAATGGCTCAGCCTGCTACTTGTCCCTGAGAGTATCCAAAAGCCACTTGGGACTGTTTTATGTAAAATAATGACAGACCCCTCCTCTGCAACTGCCTGTTCAATAGCATGATCATCAAGCTGATGCAATCAGGCTGAACATGGGCATCATGAGGAAGTTGAGAACTACTAGAGGTGTCTGGTTGGGGTTACCCATGGCCACTAACCTCAACATCGTATCGAAGCCCTGATAAGAATCAAGAAGGCAACTCAACATAGTGGACACAAATTGAGAATCTAGTGCTGCTCTCTATTGTCCTTGACTGTTGTGAGATAGGCATCCATGTTGTCCCCTTGATAGAGATTAGCCAATGTATCCCATCCAACCTTTGCTGTCTTGCAAGACCAAATATGAAGAATAATGAAATTCTTGCAAGATAAGGCAATCAAGGCATGTGCCTTTGCATCTCTCTCATCCTGTGTGGGAGGTGGTAGTAGTGGTAGATGATGTAGATGTAGTGGTAGATGATGTAGATGCAGCAATGGAGTGGAGTGGCTGTGGATGCCTGAGAGGGCAGTCCCACCTCTGTACCTGCAGCAATACCCCAAAAATTCTTGGCAACCAATAAGTGGCGCACCATGGACGACCACATTGGATAGTTGGGACCATCAAGCTCGTCCTCATCTGAAAGCATTCCAAGCAAATCATTGCTTGCCATTGCAATGTGCTCTACTCAACAGCAATTGTCCAAGCCTCAAGGCTATCACTGCAAATGAACTTGCTGCCCAAGAATCTGACTGCAAATCTGAAAAGTCAAGTAAAAAATGACATCAAAATGTCTGCACATGTGACTGCCCCAATGGCTGCTCAAATCTGAGCCAAATGCATAAAGCTGCCCTCAAGCGCTGACTGCAAATGCCTCCTACAAAAGGTTGGCTGCAAATGTCTGTCCTACAAAACTCCGTCCAAGAAAACTCTGTCTAGGAGTTCAGCCCCTAATCAAGGGCAAAATCTGCTCAAGGCTGCTCAAAAAGGAGAATCCCCACAGTACGAGATGATTCGATATCGAGATATCTCTGCTATGGAGGCCAATGCAAGGCAATGGGAGCAAAAGCCCCAATTTTTGGCAAGCCAAAGTGAGCAAAAAACAGAATACAAGGCCTTACCAAGCACTTACTACAATCCTGGCTACAAATTTGTGAAAAGCACCAAATTTGTGAAGGTGACATGAGCCAAGAAAGAGTAGAAATCCAAGGAAACCGATTTACCAGTTCCATTTGTACTGCAATGAGCTGTCAGCACACTCCAAAGCCCCATATTCTTTGCAAATGCAAGCTCCTGATCCACAAGCCTGAAGATTGGAACCAAATCTGAAGCATAGGAGCTGTCAGAAATTCAGAACTGTCAAAAACACACACATTGTCTGCACAGTACGGACGTTGAGGTGTATGGACAACAAAGATCTCAAATGCAATGTACGGACAGTAGTCACGCAGGGATTCTGTATAGTCCATATGACTGAACAAACAGGTCAAAGTGCTGCTCAAACTGATCGAAATTTTGCAAGAGGTGGTTGCGCCTGTTAATCGGGTGCTAGATTGTCTACTGCAAGTCGAAATAAAGCTCAAAGTTCACACCAAATGGCTTCTAGGCCTTGAGTGCAGCTGCAGTAGTCCCTCCAAACCGGCGCAATTCACTGCATCAAGATGGAAGAGCTCCTTGAGCTGCACGGCAGCTTCCAAGAACTCAATGGAGCAAAGAACTAGTCGCCAGAGCTGCGTCGAGCTGTGAGCTCAGCTAGAGTCTCCAACAAGGGCAACAAACCAGCTGGACGGGTCGTGGTGTGCTGCAAACAAATGGCGAGCTGTGGCAGCTGTGGCAGTTGAAGGACCTGAGCTATAAGTCGAGGGCTGGAGCAATGGCAGGCTGGATTCAGAATGGGAGTGCAATGGAAAGAAGCTGAAATGCAAGCGAGCAGACGAGCAATGGAGTGTACTTGCAAATGGATAATGAGAAAGTACAATAGTGGCCAATATACGACCCAACCAACTTAGGACTAAATGTCCTAACTGTACCAATCCTAGATGTCCTAGGTGGACCAAGTGTCCTAATTGGCCTACAAGGCCATACCAGGGCTAAAGTGGCAACACAAAATGTTTGCACAACTAGCTTCATCTATGGCGCAATTGCTCACATAAACTTTACTTTTGTAGTGTGACTCAAAACAAAAACAACACAAGTCCTAGCAAATGTATTTGTTTCTACACAGTACTAAGCTAAAGATTCAAAAGAACAACCTCACAATTTTTTATTGGGAACTACTTATATGTTTGTGTCAACAGCTGGACTAATCATGTCACGTGCATTGCATATCTTACCCATCTCTAGAGGTTTGTCTCATCGACCGAACTAGAAAAACAAAAGAAATCAAAAGCTCAGCCAAACAGCCTGTAATCATTCGCATATACTTATTAAGCCTATGACCATACTTAGATAAGAAAAATACACCATGCCACTACAGATGGAGTACAGCTTGAATAGCAACTGAACAACATATACAGACACTGCACAAAGGTGTACTTTTCCATTCAGCAATCTCAAAAAGATTTTAACATGTAATACTACCTCGATCCAATTGCCCTCTGCGCCCTCTGCTATCCCTTCCTGGAGAAAACCTCTTACTGCGCGGGGAAGGTCGTCGGTCAAGTCTCTCCCTCAAATCACCTCCCCGAAAATCTCGTCTACCTGTGCAAGTATCAATGTAAACCCCGTGTACTCATTGAATACAAACCATAATTTCTACACGAAATAGAACATCCACCACTAAAAGCAAACAAGCTTACCAAGAGGTAGAAGCATATGAGAAACATATTATTGGCCAGTATAAATGCTTCCTTCAGTATAAAGGCAGCTGCATGAGCTTTACATCTTTATATACCCATAACAATTGCTTTTACATATCTGTGAAGACTTCTACCATCCACAAGAAGCCCCAACTCAACGATAGTCGATAACAAAGAGACAAAATCAAATATAGCTTGCTTCTTGTATGATAAATAAAGCACTCTTAGTGATGGTCCAAAGGCGTGATAACTGTCTCTGATGGGAATCTTGAGGACCCCGTCTCTTGTCCTCTCAAATAAAGATTTATCAGAAATTGCTGCCTTCCATCCAGTACAAACACAAAACTTATATATTAACCAGGCTGCCTGCAGGCCAATACAGGATTCCATATCAAAGGCCCCGATAAGTTGCACATATACCTTCAGATGATAAGAGTCTAAGCCACATATATGATCAAGAGGTCATGAAATCTCAAAAATGTCTGCCAGTGCAAAGACCACCTTTTGCCAATATCTTGCAGACCCATCCAACCATCTTTCCAGACAGAAAATAGGCGATAAGTGGAAGAGTTAAACTGGACTTCAAAGCTCTCCATGTCCAATCAATCATATGGTTCAACTGTGAACTTAAATGATCTTCTCCATAGCATAGAAAACTATAGCAAGGTGATCAATCATGTGGCAGCATACTAAAAAGTGCAACCAATCAGAAAGGGACTTAAGACTACCTGTAATAATCACTGAAGTTAACATATCTCTCTAGAAGAAACAATTCAAAATCACTTTACAAATACTGACAAAGAGTTTTTTATTTTAAAAAGGGAATAGGGAGAAGAAATCGCGCAAATGCATGGCAATACAATCTTTCATTGGACTGTGAATTGCATTAAGTTACCCTTGAGACCATTCTTGCCAGGTACCCACAAGCAAGGACAGCTGAACTACTGGCCTAAATATTGACCAATACAAGCGTTGAAATAGTTTCCCTTGAAAGACGTCAAGATACAAATAACATCCGATCTGTACATTGATGCTACATTACATATAGATGCATCAGATATCGAAGATTTGGGTTTCCGAGGGAAATATGGTCATAATGCTGAAACTTGAGGCAATTGATGGAAGGTCGCCACGATAGACAGCCTTTCAGAAGGTAGTGACAGAGTTGTCCTTTACTTAGAGTATTGAGGGGCACGGCCAGTCTGTGGCTGACCAGTGGCACGCTGACCAGCCTACTAGTCTGGCAGCCAGGGGCCAACAGTCATCCGAGCAGTCTGTTCCCATTTAGCTCCAACCAAAACCCCTCCCCCAAATGCAGACCCGACATGGATCAGGGGTAAGCCCTATATAAGGGCCATTTGCTGGCCTCGAAGCTTTGCTGCAAATAGGCAGCATGGGTCTCCAAAAATCTGCAGCTACTGATGCCGATATCCATATCTATAGATCAGGGCTACTTCTCCCCTTCCCTGCCAATCTCTGTCCCAGTTAAAGTACCCCTATATCCTCCTCATATGGGGACTCACAGGTGAGACAGTGACCTAATAAAATGATCATTGGATTCCATCATCAGGTGCTCGTGACCTAATAAAATGATCATTGGATTCCATCATCAGGTGCTCAGAAACTAAGTCCTTAGTAAGTATTACATTGAGCGGAAGGGCCTACAGGATGAAGAGCCTTTTTAGCACCCTGATCCAATTAATCAGTAGTATCCTTAGTTGCTGAAGTGATAGCAGCCTGTCCAGCGCCAGTCCTCAGTATTTTATGGACTGCTTGCATCCAGTGGGTTGAGTATGCCTTAAACTTCACGCCAAGGGGTTGTTCAATCACACGTCTTACAATTCTGAAATATCTTGCAGCCAACACACGCGGCAGGACACAATCTACCCAGGACTTTCCTCCATTGTCATGGCAAGGAGCCACATTGTGACACATACATTCCAAAACGCACCATGAACATTTCACAGTTTAGATAATGGCCTACCATAAGCACTAGCACTCACACAAGGGAATCATCGACGATCACGACCGGATGTGGAATCCTAAAAGCACACGTCATGTGCATCACACAAGGTGCCTAATGGTACTATGTACATTATAATTTATCCATGAGAGTTGTCCCCTCAAAGGTTGCAGTTGAAGAATCTGCAACATGTCTAATATAGCTCGTGCAAGCAAAGCATATACAGCAAGCCTGGCCCCCAATACAGACTTGAAATTGGTGTGTGCCTCAATCACCAAACAATCTTTACATGCAACTGCTTGGGAGTATCTCCATCAACATCACAATTCTCCTTCAGCCAAAACTAATGATCAAAATGCGTAGTTTGGATAAGACTGAAGCATGCTGCAAAGAGCAGAATGTAATAAAAATTCAGGTAAGTAGGGATTAGCACTAGGGGTCATTTTAAGTAAAAGGACGAAGTGAGGGAGGCCTTCCATGCATTTATACTCGTTTTCGGGTTTGACATCTTATCCCCCCTAATCTATTCCATCTATCTGCTTCCGTCCTCCCCCCACTCATTATCTTATCCCTCCTAATCTATTTCCCAAATCCACAAGCGCCAGACAGCTTCCTCCAGGGTCGACCGTCGATAAGACTATGGTGGGGTCTATGTGCCAGTCCTGCCAAAGCGGCCCACAATCCTAACCCTCTGTCACTCCAGACCCTCCAAGGATGCCTCTGTCTCTTCATCCAGCTCTGTATCCACCTGCCATGAGCCTCGGGGCTCCACCCTGTAAACCTAACAATGACAGGATCTAAGAGACTCCCGCAAGAAGCGTATCTTGAGAGGTACCCTGGTCCACGAAAACTGTCCTGACCAGCAGTGTGGGGTCCAAGGACTCCGTAATCCCTCCCACCACGAATCGGGGATCGCTGCCTCAATCTCTATCATCCGGGTGCTTGCCGCAGAGAGGGTATGCATTCTAGCCTCTGGCTCTCTAGGAAGTCTCCTCCAAGCCCCGAAGGAACTAGCCGGTCCACTATTCCATAGTGCCCATCCAATGTGGATCCGCTGACCTAGCATGTGTCCCTCCGCATCCCTGACCTCTGAGTGCCATATGAATCGCTGCCTCTCAAATTCCTTTCTACATGACGACCTAGCCCGAATAAGTCATCCCGCTAATCTCTACCACACATTGTAGAGACTACTCATCAATGGAGAGCCTTTCCCTATCAAGGGAGCCTCAGAGAAAATCCACCTGTAAAACTGTCACCACGGACCTCGTATGTGAGGAGTGTTCCCAAGAAGCCCCCGCTTAAGGAGGAGGTTCTAGGGCTCCGCTCCTGGGGTGAGGTCTCTCACCACCAGCTTGCCCAGCAAGGCCCTGCTCTACATCTCTAGATCAATGATGCCTAATCCACCTTGCGCCTATGGCATAATCACCATCTACCAAGCCACCTAGCTCTAGAGTTACGCGTCCCATCAGAACCTGCCCACAGAAAGTTCCGCAGTAAGCGGCGTAGCTCCCCTATGCAACCCCAATGGGAACACCAACAAGAGGCAATATACCAAGCCGTGGCGAGAAGGACCTGGTTAACCACCAACGCTCTACCTGCTAGTAAGAGTTTGGTTGAGCTCCAATACAAGAGCTTTCACCAAACACTCTCTAGGACTGGGCTGAACTGTTGCCTTGCCAAAATGTCAATACCAACCTGTCAATACCAACTCCACATAAAGGGTTGTATCACCTGCAAACTCAAAGTCTAGAAGCTCCTCCTCCTCCTGCCGGATTAGTAGCCTCATCCCTGTGAGGCCAGTGCACGGGAGCGCAATAAGTAACCTAGGGCTTTCGCTACAAAGAGAAACAGGTAGGGGGCAAGAGGGCAGCCCTGTCTCACTCAACGGGTAAGAGAAAAGGCCTCTCCTACATGTCCCCCAATAATCACCTGGCTAGAGCTGCCTGCATAGAGAGCTGAAACCCCTCTGATCCAGTCTCTCAGAAGCCAAGTCTCTGCATGGTACCCTCCAAAAAGGATCACTCTACTCTATCGTATGCCTTCTCGAAATCCAAAAGAAGAATGGCGAGAGGCTATGACTCCTCCCTAGACCAGTCCACTGCCTCCCAGAAAGTGAGATGATGTCCAAGATGTTATGCTCCTGAACTTATGGATGATGTCTAGTAAGTGGGGTCTCAACCGTAGGCTCAAGACCTTGGCCAAGATCCTGTAAGCCGTGTCGAGCAAGGTGATCGATCTCCACTTACGAATATTTGATCTATCTCCTCCCAAAGAGTGCGGCAGGGAGCCCAAGTCGAAAATCTCCTGATAGGCTTAACCTGAGTGGGGTAGAGCTATGCTCCCAAAAGCACCTGAAGAAGCTCTGGTTAGGCCGTCTTCTCCAGAGCACTTCTAGGTCGGTAGGGCCTGCAAGGCCTCCCAAAGCTCCTCGTCGGTAAACTGTGCCTGTAGGTGTCTGCTCAAACCTTGCATGACGATTGAAGGAACCTACTCCCATATCGCCTCTCTAAAAGAGCCGTGGGCGACTCCTTCGACTGAACAACAGGCGGTAGAACTTCGTGGTCATCTCAAGTATCTCCTGTGCGTCCGTGTGCATATGACCTTGCAAGTCATGGGGTCGCTAAAGCTGAATCCCTGCTGAACGTGGTCCTAGGGTCTGAAAGAACTGCCTAGTCATCCTATCCCCTTGTTGGACCCATCTGGCCCGAGACGAGTGGTACGAGAACTCTACTCCACACATCTCCAAGTCCTGTAGCTCGAATCCTGCACACTCCAAACGGTCCCTAAGCCACCGGGATCCGAGATCCTGCTCCCTGAGTCTCTCTATGGATGTTGGCCTCGATGAAGTGCTCTCTCCCACTGCTGTTGAAGAGCAATCTCTGTCTAAGGGCCTGGGACTGGAGCGCCTGACTACTCTATTGAATTGTCTCAACCACCCACGCCACCCAACCCTCACTAGGTCCGTCCTCGAACTATCTCCAAATCTCCAATATCGCATGTTGTACCATAGTCACCAGAAACGTTTCGAAACGTAGAAACGTGAAACATTTCAAAACGTTTCAAAAAAAAGCAAAAGTTTTGAAACGCCTGATGGTACTTTTTAGTGCCAAAAATGTCTTAAATATGTCCCACATATGCATGGCATGTTCAAATAATGCCTAACATGCAGAATTTCCAGTAATACTACCCTTGGCCACCTTTCTTTGGGATAGAAACATTTCGAAACGTTTCTTTCCCAAAGAAACGGGTTTTGTAGTGATTGTGTTGTACATCCACCTCCTGTAGAAGATGATCCGGTATATAGACCCCCTTTTGGAGAAGTCCGCTGTGAGGCTACTCCAAGTGAAGGACCGCCGGAGTGATCCGACATCTTGGTCCCTACTAAGATGCCGGTAGAGCCTCCTCTGAGGAGTGCCCAATCCCCTATGTAGAATCTGTCTAGGCACTCCAGCAGCCCATCATGTCGCTGCTGTCCAAAGGAGAACTGCAAGGCAAGGAAGAGGCTTGTGCTGTCCACCGGGATGCAGGGTTACTGCGTGAGTGAGAGAGTGAAAGCTAGGAGTAATAGATTTCTAAAAGAGAGCTGAGAGATGACTGAAATATAGAACTGAGAAGTGAGCTGTGCAAAACTGTAAAGAGCTGCTGAAACAGTTACCCATACCTTACTCCCTTGCTGGTGCAACACCCTGCTGAAGGGCTGCATGTACTTCTCCCACATACTGATGGCCAAGGAACTGAGGCTGATCAGGGCCAGAAGATGGAAGGCACAAGGCTGCTCCAAGGGCTGAAGGTTGGCTGGGGAAGTGCTGAAGATTGGAGGGCTTCTGAATGAGGAATGAGGGCAGCCAAGGGCCCTATTTATAGGGCTGGCTGGGCCAACCAGCAAGCTGTAAACAGCGAACTGAGTCGGCTGGTTGGCTGAGTTTGCAGCCAATAAATAGCCCCCCCTGGCTCATTTGCCAGGGGACATTTTGGGCAGCCTTTGCAGGCTGCCTTTCCTGCTTGACCTGGGTCTTCCTGGTCAGCCTTTGGGGGGGCCTCTGGGGCTCCTAACCTAGGCTATGACCTAGACCTAACTAAAACCTAAGATGGAAACAGTGGGTATCAGTGAACACGACTGAATATCGGACTTCCTAAGGCTTAGAGACTGACTTACGTAGCTTGTGCCTAACTGTCCCTGGACAAGCACTCACAAAGGGGTCATAGCATACGACAAAATCTCCTATTAGGGAACTATTACGCACTTGTCAATACAGCCAGCGTGTCACATTGCACCCAACTGCAGGGGAGCATGTGACAAATGTTGCAGCCTCGTCACCCCTCCCGTACATTTTCTCAAAGACACCCTCTCCGTATGCAAAGTGACATATCTACAACATAGGAAAATGATGAGCATGATCGACCCGCAAGAGCCCATTTCTGCAGCACGAAATTCGTGAGATCAAGCTTAGAATAGCAGCTCTAGAAAGAAAAAATACTGATATGGAAGGGAAGGGAAAGCAAGATATTATCCAAGAAGTATTACACAAATGCACTTCACCTCCACTGGCACCTCGGCTGGTATCCACAATAACACTAGTCAGGTAAGCTCAAAAAAGCAGTAGATGGCTGCAAATGTTAGCATTAAGGTTGATAAAGCTGACCTCTAAGCCACAGAAGTCAACAAGCTGATCCTACGCGTGGGACCAGATGGCTGCCAAGTCACGGGGACATTCACAGAAGACAAAATCAACTACCTCAAGGAGAAGCTCCCATGAGTGGAATGGGATCCAGATGCTATTTGGAATATCCAACAAAAGGGGGACGCACATACAAATCTCCATTAGTGGCAAGGTAGCTAAAATCGAGATTCTACAACAAACACGTAAGCTGAAGGGCACGAAGATATGGATATTTGAAGAACTCACTCCAACTCAAAGTATAAGCAAGATCCATTGCTTCAAATTCAAACCCAAAGACTCTGAAGCTTAAACTCATGTAATGAGGGGTACATATTTCTCCACCTAAGTACGATAAAATATATTCATCATCTCTCTACTAAGGAAGAACGTCACTTGCCACGCAGGCAACGTGACTCCAAACCCAACACTCCCCTTCAACTCGTCCGGTTCACCTCTGCTCACCTTCGCTTCAGCCACTCTACCTCTGCTCGTGCTCTACTCCTCTCTTGCTCTCCTCCGCTCCTACCACTTTCACACATCTCTAGTCTACTCTCGTAGTCTCTCCCCCCAATCCACCCTCTAAGTTCTCTCTTCTAGTCCAACCACAACTTCCAGCCTTCTAGATTGGGTTCCCCCGTGGGCTTAATCTAGGAATTAGCTTCAGTAAAACGGGCGAAAGAAGCATATTGGCTAACAATAAGCCACAGGCATACTCCAAGTCCTCTTCAATGCCAAAGGTGCCGATCCCCATTGACAATCCACACAAGCAGATTGGCAATACACGTATGCAACAAGAGAGAGAGAGAGAGAGACACACACACACAACAAGCAATTCCAATTCTAGAATTGTGAAGGTTGTTCACACTTGTCTTACGAATCTAAGGGGAGCCATACGAGAGTCAACATGGAACTTCACTTAGATAGCCAGCTTTGATGAGGTCAATAAGCATACCATTAGCACATTTTGAATCATGGGACAGGATATTGAGTCTTTCAAAAAAGCAAGAAATTGAAAGGCACAAAGATCTGCATGTCAGATGATCTTAGTCACGCTCAATTGAAGCAAAAACCGATAGAGATAGAGAAAGTCAAAGAAGCCACATTTGTTAGACTAGTAGGGCTGTACCAAGCACCTCTAGTTCCCCCATAGAGGGGTGGGTTATCTCACGATGTATTTCAGTTTCGTGGGTCATTTTGGCCTCCTCCAGATGTTAGTGCTCTCTCTCTCTCTCTCTCTCTCTCTCTCTCTCTCTCTCTCTCTCTCTCCCCGCCATGCTGCTCTCTCCCTCCCCGCCTTGCTGCCTTACCTCACCAGGCTCCTCCGCCACACCATGCTCCAGCTCCCCGCCATGCTCCAACTCCCCACCATGCCTCACCTCCCCGCCACGATAGCCTTTCCTGGCTCCAACCTCTGCCCCGTCTACGCCTCCTTTGCTGCTGCTCCCTCCCTGCGCTGCTACTTGCACACCCCCCTCCCACACTGTCGCGCTGCTCCTTCCCCGCGCCACTTGCTTGCTCCCATCTACTCTCCTCGCCATTGCTGCACCTCTGCCCCGCCCCGCCATTGTTGTGCCATTGACCGCCACGGTGCCCATAGCAGCTGCTTGCTGCTTGTGAAGCAGCCTTGGGCTGCAAAACACCAAGGTTGAGCTTGGTAGCCAGCCTCCCCCCCCCCTAACCCTTGTAATCTACACCAAGAAGACTATCAGATCAAAAAGTGGTGACACAATGGGAACAAGGGGTGACAAGGACCGGAAGTATAGCCTCATTTGGACAAACGCGGAGAAAATAGAAGACCCGAGCGCCAAGGCTTGCATATCAACACTCGAGGAAATATGTAAGATGCAAGACACAGAAATTGAAGGCCTACGCAAGAAGCTGAGAGAGACTAGAGAAGATGAGCTCTCAAACACCTTCGAGCCCAAATGCAAGATGAAATGAAGAAATGGCGAGAGGAGATGCAAAACAAATGGACATGTGAGAAAGGTAAAATGATGCAGGACATGACTCATGCCCTAGATGAAAAAAACAGTAATTTGACCTCAAAATTTGTGACATTGGGAGCCCATGTTGATGCCCTCCAAAGTGAGAATGACAAACTGAAGGCAAGTGCTCATTGGGAAGAAGGGGACTTTCAGCCACCTTTTAACGAGGAGCTGAACACCATTAAAGAGCAAATGCAGCAGCTCAAGAATGTGAAGGGGACGTCAAAGGAAGGGTGCAAGATCATTGATATACTGAAATCACAGAATGAACAACTTGAAAAAGGAAATGGCAGCTTTGCAAACAACGGTACAAGGGAAACACGCCAAGTTCACACAACAAATCACGAAAGGGAAAGCTGATATGCTTGCATGGAAAGATGTAATAAAGAAAGACACACCACCAAAGAAAAGGGAGCTCATTTCTGAAACCATTGAGGAAGAGAAACGATGGGACAGCAAAGTTTGAATGTGCAGGTCAGAGCCCTAACAGTAGGTGATAGCCCCATGTCAGATGCCAAAATCCTCTTTGACAAGATGGGAGTAAAACTCACTTGTGAATCAGCCTGGAGAGTGGGTTAAACAGATGCACCAATGAGGCCTTTGGTTGTAAAGCTGCGAACAGCCACAGATAGATCCACCCTTATGAGTACACGGGCAGCACTGAAGGGGACCAAGATCTTTCTAGATGAAGATCTCACACTCCTACAGCAGGAACACAGAAGGGAAGGAATGGTACGGGTGATGGCTACAAGAGAAGAGGGGAAATGGGCAGTTTACAGAGATAGGGTGATCATTCGAGAGAGGGTAGAAAAAGGAGTACGAGATGCAGCAGGAGAAGGGGACAGCACATGACGGTGTCTGAACGATGGGGCGAGTATGCAAAACAAATTGAGGATGGCAGTGTTGAATTGTAATGGCACCCTATGGTCCGACCCAGGGGGGTTCTTGGAGACATACCATAACAGAGATGTGATCTTCTACACCGAGACACATGAGAGCCCAGAGAGAGGGCTACCCACAGTGACAGGATACACATGGTAGTCTGCCCAAAGGAAGGAACTGAGGAGGGATAGTGGGGTACGAGGATCTGGAGGTGTGGCTGTTCTTTTCAGATCACATCTGAGGCCACTCCTCTCTATGATACAAAAGGAGGAGCATGCACGACACATGTGGATTCGGGTCCAGTTACCAGACACATGTGGATTCGGGTCCAGTTACCAGACAACCGGGACACTCTCCTCCTTGGTGACTTCAATGCACGTACTAGGAATAGACAGGTGGGCCTGTTAGATTTCAATGAGGATTCCCTCATAGTACCGGAGATGGATGCAGCAAAGCTGGGGATCATGAGGCAGTCGTCAGATGCAGATGCACCATTGACAGCCTATGGGAGACATTTACTCGAGCTGGGTGCTATACATGACTTAATCATATATAGCAGTCTCCGAAGTGGACTCACCTGTTTCCCACATGGAGGGGGGAGTACTACGGTAGACTACCTGCTCAGTCCGCTAGCACTGGCCCCACGGATACATGACTCTATTGTGCTGCGCCCTCCACTCGGAGCCGACCACTCATATCTCACTTTCTATATATCGGTCGCCAAGCTAGCCATGAGGAGGGCCCCCCCACCACCCACTCATGTTCAGATCCATTTTGACCGTGCTCTTGACCCGGTGTACGTGAGCCACCTGGCTTCTAAGCTTCCAGTACTATTTGGTGATGGGATGGACCTTGCACACGCATCAGACACTCTTATATCCGTGATACAAGATGTTGCTGCCAGATCCTTTCCCAAGACACGATCTACACGTGTTCCAGATGAGAAGATGTCCCAAAATCCATGGTTTGATGATGAGTGCAGAGATATGAGAGCCCACCTTACACGTGAGATAGCACTGGGACATTTGACTCCACCAGAGGCACACCGGATCTCACGCCGAGTGACACGACGTAAGAAGCGAGCTTTCCTCATGCACAGGATGGATGAAATGATAGTTCCTTTCGCGGAGGAGATCCTACCATGGGATGGGGACTCTTATCAGAAGGGAAGTCACCCATTCCCATCACAGATCCCGCAGTCTGGCACACATATGCTTGCTCTCTGTATGATGTCCCAGGTCAGGCACCACCTGATATGTCCTCTATGCCCAGACCCACCACATGTCATCTGTTTACTTCGCAGAATGTACGAGCTTCCCTTCTTCGGCTTCATAACCGACAAAAACCAAATCATGAGGGATTACGCACTGAGCATTTTGCGCATGGGCAAGAGATCCTGACCCCGATATTAGCACAATTGTTCAATCATGCCGTCCACCATGGCTTCCCACCTACCTGAAGCACCACCACCATAGTACCGATACACAAGGCAGATGATCCCATGGACACTGGGAACTACCGTACTCTTATGATTGGCCACACTTTCACTAAGATATATGGATCGGTCCTAGAAAGGGAGATCAGCAGCCACACAGAGGGTCACGGACAGTGGGCACTTGGGCAGGCAGGATTTCGGAGACAGCACTCCACCCTGGATCACATTTTCACACTGAGGGCTATTATTGAGGAGGTGAAGTCGAGGCGTTAGCATGTCTACACTTGCTTCGTCGATTTTCGTAGGGCATTTGACACTATCCCACGCTCTCGCCTGATCAGGAGGTTACAGGAGTTACAGCTCCCAAATATCATGATTTGGGGGGTCATGAGTCTATATGAGTCTGTCAGAGGGACAATACGTGCCCCAGGAGGCTTATCAGACTGGATTGAGAGCACCATCGGAGTTAAGCAAGGTTGTCCCCTATCACCAACTCTCTTCGGGCTCTATATTGACGAGATCAGTTCTTTAGTCGATCGACTAGGCGGAGAGGGTTCGCTGCTAGGTGACCTGATGGTGCAGATATTGTTGTATGCCGATGACATAGTCCTCATATCATCCTCAACAGGGGGGTTGCAGAAACGTCTAGAGGCTCTGGAGATGTTTTGCAGGGAGAGAGACTTGACAGTTAACCTTGGGAAGACCAAGGTTATGGTCTTCAACACCTCGCAACCAGCATCCCGTCACCATAGTTTCTCATACCGTGGTGAGCCTGTGGAGATAGTGCAGTCCCGATAGTGTTCACTAGACCAGGTTTCACGATGATCCATGCGGGTACGGCACGACTCACGAGGACGGGGTGCTCTGGCTCGACTACAAAGGCGATGCTTCCAGGCACACTTCCAGGACCCCCCGATGAAGGGTTGGCTCTTTGACACGCTGGTGAAACCGACTGCAATGTACGCAGCACCTTTCTGGGGGAGTGATATTTCAGCAACAGAGTGGAAGAGATTTGAGAGACTGCAGGTGACCATGGGATCCCGCATGATTCGGAGTAAACCCTTAGTCCCCCATCATATTATACACGCAGAATTCACCATGACTCCTCTCCAAGTTGATGCCATCTTTCAGACAGTGACATTCCTCCACAGAGTTTGGGCCTTACCCCAAGACTACCTAGGTTAGCACTTGAGTCCTCCAGGCGACTAGCAGAGAGTGGTGTTGATACAACATGGTACGCACGGATATCCACATGGTTTGGTAGTCACGGCATTCAGATGGACAGACTTCCCCCCTTTCAGTACAGTTGGACGCACCACCCGAGATGATCCCACGAGATGAGATCAACCATATCATACAGTTGGACCTCCTCCAGCTTCATACATCGAGGGCTTGGGGGAGAGAGGATCTCTCCACCAAGATCCAGTTCTACCATGATCACTTCCTGAGGATCTCAGAGCACGGTCTTGCCATCAGACCTCAGTATCTTGAGGACAGGAGAGTCACATGCACTGAGGATCACCATTGGTCAGGTACGAGTCTCATCACATCAGCTGCGGATTGAGGCAGGGAGAGTTGTAGGCATACCCCGAGAGCAGAGGACTTGCACACTATGCTAGATGGGGGAGATCGAGACAAAGCATTTTCTATGTGTCTGCCCGGTCTACTATGAGATCCGAGGACGATATCATTGCCTCTTTCAGGAGGGGCATGGCTTTGGTTCACTCACACGGTTGATACAATTTCACTATCAGGCCTGTGTTGGGCTCTACCTGCTTGAGATGTGCCGACAGAGAGAGACACTGATGTGACAGGCCAGAGAGCAGCATGGACTGATGCCACAGGTCACCATCAACAAATCTCACAGATTTCTATGCATCGAAGTAAGCTGTCAATGTAGTTGAGGGAGAGGAGCTTGATGAGATGAGAGCATCATGGATCGATAGTAAGACTGCCCACCACGATGCGGTCAGACGAGTGATACACTCCACGCACGACAAGGAGAGAGCCCAAAGTACGCACGATCGAGGTCCGGCCTATCTCATCCCTTCTCGGAGGCGATCGCCAGAGACAAGGCATCACGCTTGATGTAGCCCACCGGATCCAGAGATCGAGGAGGCCATGCCCTCCCCCACATCACGAGACAGCTCAACACGAGAGCTTCTCACATCTCATCAGAGTGCCACCAAGTTACCTGGATATATGGAACTTGAGCACGTACTAGGAGTACTAGCCCTGAGCGCCTGACACGCTTCTGTTACTTTGCTACTCTAGTATTTTGCTCACTAGCTAAGCATGTTAGCATTTTAGCTTTTTCTTTCAAATTTTTCAGTTTTTCAGTTCTCAGTTCTCAGCAAGGGTCTTAGTGAACCCTTTGCTTCAGCCCTCAGTGACTTGTATGAGGTACTTCTTGGATTCGCACTTTGTCTCATAGGCCCGTGAGGCCTCTCGCAGACCGACCTCTCTCTCTCTCTCTCTCTCTCTCTCTCTCTCTCTCTCTCTCTGCTTCAGCCCACTGAGGCTTGTATGAGTTCGCTTTTCTGTGCACTTTGTCCCATAGGCCCGCGAGGTCTCCCGTGGACGTTAATATATCTCTCTTTCTATCTTTCTTTCTTTCTCTCTCTCACACACACACACTCTCAGCAAGGGCCTTAGTTAGCCCTTTGCTTCAGCCCACAGCGGCTTGTATGAGTTACTTTTTGGTTTGTATTGTCTCATAGGCCTGCAAGGCCTCTCGCAGACGTTAATACATCTCTCTCTCTCTCTCTCTCTCTCTCTCTCTCTCTCTCTCTCTCTCTCTCTCTCTCTCTCTTCACATCGACTAGGGATCGAGACAGGGAGAGCCGCAGGTATACATAGAGACCATAGGGCGTCGAGGCAAACCGGTCACAGCGACATGTCACAGACTTCTATGCATTCGAGTTGGCTCCAAGACACAGAGGAGTCGAGGATGAGGAGGTAGCGCATGGATCAGTAGCAAGGGACAACATAGGACGACCAACCGAGTGATGCAGAGTCCGCACAAGACACCAAGAGCGAACAGGGCACACACAATCGTGGTTCGACCCATCTCCGCCCTCCTTGGAAGAGGTCGCCCGAGACAAGGTGTCACCCTTGATATTGCTCTTCGGATATAGAGGTTAAGGAGACCACGCCCTCCGCCACTATAGGAGGCAGCCTGACACGCATATCCGGGACATCTTCGCCCACCGGCGAGCTTACACTGTGCTGGGTGTTAGACGCGTCATAAATGAAATTGTGACGATCTCTTTTAGGGAAAGCTTGCTTATTCTCTCTCCGGGCTACTGAGTTTTGTCTCCCAGATTTTTGTTTAGCACTCAGCAATGGCCTTAGCTAGCCCTTTGCTTCAGCCCTTGTGGCTTGTATGAGTTTTCATTTTCATTTGCTGTACTTTGTCCCATAGGCCCGTGAGGCCTTCCAAGGACGTTAATACACCTTTCTTTCTTTCTCTCACCGTTGAAGGCTAAGCTCAGCTCCCCTCCCACTCAATGTTCGCAGCCCCTCCCTGCCCCCCCCCCCCCCCCCCAAAAACCAACAAGGGGGGGGGACCCCTTAATTGGGGACAAAAGTGCCCCTTGGGTGAAGTGTTCATACCCACTACTATTATCTTACAAAAAGCTGCTGCTTTAAATTTAGGTATAAAGCCCTCATTTAGCATCTGATGTGAGGGCGCACAAGTCTCAAACATTGAACAAGCCACAAAGCTTGCCAAGATTATTGAGCTGAAGTATGCAAGCAAGGCAAGAAAAGAACTTAAGAATACTTGACGTGCAATCAAACTGCGCCTAACATAAGCCCAAATTTACTGCTAAGCCCAACCACCAACATTGTGTCTTCATGAACCTTGAAGATCAAATCTAACGTTTATAACACACAAAAAAACCACTAAAGAATGCAAGGCATTTTCTTCCTCGAAATAAGCCTTCAGTCCATGGTTTTCCAAGGATATGTTCAGTTCTAACACAACTAACTTGCAGATAGGAACCACTTTTGCAGATGCATTCCACTCTGGGTATGCATTAATTGGAAGTTGGAACCAAACTACAACAGATATTTTACGTATCTAACCATAGTTCATATATCTCAACCAGACCTCAAGTCTCGTTAAATCCTCAAGGCCTACAACATGCTATGCATTTAAATGAAATTATGTTGGTGTCATACTCACAAATGTTGGATTACATGTTGGAGAGTGACCTCAGTTTACAATTAAAGGGAGTTATGTGTCAGTACCTTTTGCGCATGTGTTGCATATATCAGCTCTCAAATCGATGCACCAAGTTCTTAAACTGATTACTCAGGCAAATATCTTAATCTGGAACCTTAACATAAAGCATGTGGTTCTCGACATCTACTATGTCTCAGAAGGGGACCATTTACCATGCTGCACCCCTTCTCAGATTACTCTCATAACCAGCCAGGCATCAAGCAGTTTAGCACCCTACCACTAAATTTCTTCAATCCCTTGTCAATCCAAGTAAAAATGTCTCTAATCTCAACCTCTATTTTGTAAGCACTCTCGTTCAATATCAAGAGAGCAATGACCTTCAGCCAGGCATCAAGCAGTTTAGCACCCTACCACTAAATATCTTCAATCCCTTGTCAATCCAAGTAAAAAAGTCTCTACTCTCAACCTCTATTTTGTAAGCCCTCTCCTTCAATATCAAGAGAGCAATGACCTTTTGCGCATGTGTTGCATACATGAATTTTGTTTGTATATCAGCTCTCTAATCGATGCACCAAGTTCTTAAACTGATTACTCACGCAAATGTCTTAATCTAGAACCTTAACATAAAGCATGTGGTTCTCTACATCTACTATGTCTCAGAAGGGGACCATTTACCATGCTGCACCCCTTCTCATATTACTCTCATAACCAGCCAGGCATCAAGCAGTTTAGCACCTTACCACTAAATATCTTCAATCCCTTGTCAATCCAAGTAAAAAAGTCTATAATCTCAACCTCTCGTTCAATATCAAGACAGCAATGACCTTCATGGGTATTTGTAAACAAAGCTATGAGTACCTCAGGTTAACGTTACCATTGGGCATATCTTTGTGTCAACCCTTTTTCACAAAGGTGTGTCCTTGGCATATACGTGGGACAACCTTCGTCTGCTAGTAACAGGATTGAACGTTCTAGCATTACAAATGAGGATGTATTTATTAGTAAACATAAGATTGCCCTGTATGATGATGTAGATATGAAATGCTGCATTAATGCCTACTTCCATAATACTTTGTGATTGTCCCTCTTTTTATGTATACCTGGATGCATCCACAAACATGCCCAAACAGATCTGTAAAAGAAGAATTAAAGTGTAGCTTTTAACAGTCATCCCAACATCAAAAACCATCACCTCCATCGTGAATAGCTTTCTTTCTCGTTCCTGACTTCACATAAGAACATATATTGTTATCAGGCTCACACCTCCAATGGAAGTTTTTGTGTAGTACTAATGCTCGATTGTAACATGACATGCATTGAAGGCTGACTCGCATACAACTATCTAAAAAGTGTCTCACACTTTGTATGCCTCACTGTCGTAATATTGCAACAGCCAAATCAAGAATTGATAAAGACAAACACAACTTTTTACAGCACACCTATTTTTTAGCAGCCAAAACGTCGGCATTGTACCTTCATATCAATTGAAAGCGAGGGTGAAAGGGAAGAATTGATGGAATACAAACGTCCATCACCTAAGCCAGTGCAATACGAACATGATGCGTTCATTTACAAGTAACTAAATGAGCATCATGCGTTGGAATACCTTTACATTGTCTATGACAAAACCTCAAATGATTCCAAAGACACCTATGCGTTTTGTTTCCTCAAAAGCACCTGGACAATCCTGTCGACCTAATCTGCATTTTTTTTACAGTGGATATATACTGCAAGGTCATGAAATTATTTGATGGCATAGAATGCAACCACAAGACTCAGCCCCAGGGCTGTGGCACGAGAAAGTAGCATCAATCCAGGACCTATGCAACGCCGAAGGAAGGATAGCCTAGATTGTCAATTATGAGATACTACGGAAACCTTTTGAGGTAACAACACTGTCCCACCCACGATTTGTCGATAAACAAGGCCTTGCTAGCCCAAAGTGTAGAACAAGGTGTCACCATTTCCAGAAAAGCCCTCTTGGTGCACTAGAGATCGAGTGAGTCAGAGTTGGCAGAGATAAGTATAAACTGCATGCACATACATAGATGTCTACGGTATCTACCTAGCAATGATTTTGAGAACGTTTGACGAACTGCAGATCATAAGCTGCAAGCATTTTATGTCATACCGACATCATGATCGGTGTGTATGACAGTGTCGGAACTAGACATCAGGTCACACGACTTGTGAGAAAATAGACAATCTCAATCGACGGATAAACTAGGAGCTGCGAACGGACGACTTTCGCCTAAAAGCGACATGTCTCGGGCCCAAGCAACGGCAAAAAAGAGAGAACGTCCATACCGTTGAACCCTCCTGCACCTCCGCCCGAGAAACGTCGAAGCTCTGCATCCCCGTGAGCAAAAGAGCAATTCTGCCGAGGACAGTGGCCTCGTTGGTACAGATTACAGAGCTTTGTCTTGTAAAATTCCCGAGGGAAGGACATGCTTGCTTGAGAATTGACAATGATCCCGCAAGTAGCTCTTGGCAATGCTTCCTTCGGAGACCAAGAAGTGCGTGTGTGTGTGTGTGTTTGCGCGATGAGGCACAAGATTGACACTACGACGATAGGGATGATATGATGGTCAATTTGAGCACATTTTCAGCTGGCATCTTGGTGATCAACTTTTTTGAGGGTCACAAATTTCATGTTTGCAATGGAGCTTCTCTAAGATTAAATAAGCCTAAGCATCAAAGAGGATACACATGGGAGTATAGTGTTAATGAGGAGTTTGATGTGGATGCCCCGGCTATGGAACGGTAGGGCATCTACCTGCGTACAGTGTAGGTCTAGGGTGGGTGCCCCTCAATAAGACCATGGTGGGTTAGTGACTGAGTGAGTAAGTTTTTTTTTTTTACACAAAGAGTTTAATGGTAAGCCTCTTCTCTCTCTTTCGAATTAACCCATGTTGCTCTATAGTAAACACTGTAGGAGCAATCCATCTAAGTGTCCTTTTAATGGCCTTGGTCATGACCTTGTACATACCGGTACACATGGTAATAGTTCTTTGATCTTCGACCTTGTATAAACTGGTACACAAGGGAATAGGTCTCCAATCTTTGATCTTGAAACGAGCTAGCCTTTCAAGCATGAATTGTAGTAGACCTAGATTCACATCTTTTAAAAATTTTCTCTTATACCTGGCAACATTCACCATGATAGTGTAGTCCTTCCCTAAAACTTGCCAAAAGTGAATGAACAATAAAGCGTTCCCCCATGTATTCCACCCCCCTCTTCCCCTTAAACTAATTGCTCCTCTCCTCCCTTTCCACCCCCGTTTATTCCTTTCCCTTCTCTTCCCCTTAAACTAAATGCATCTCTCCTCTATTTTCAATATATTTTCTCCTCTTTACCTCTGTCTCCTTCTTGATTATAAAAAAGCTAATCAACAGTTCCATAGGACCCTTAGCACCCTCATTATTGCTAATTTCAATAGGAAAAAGTAATACCTCATGCATATTGCAATGGTTATTCATGTTGTGTTTCCTTGAATCATACATATAAGCTCCATATAAGGCAAATGTGGCAATATTTTTCATGCAAGCATAGCCTAAAATACTTAATATTCTTTTAAAATATTGTGGCGATGCTCTTAGAAGTTCGAATTTTTAAATTATTGAATTGTCAAAGGTAATGAGAATAATATAAAACATGTGTGAAATTGTGCTCATTGCATTCACAATCTATAATTGTTATAAGTAAAACCTTATTTGCAAAGAAGGAAGATTGCGAAGAAAGTACTTCTTGAAGGAACCAAAGATTCAAGAAGCACATTTGCAAAGTACCTCAAGAGACTCAAGGGATTTGATACCGGTGCTTAATAAGAGACTAAACTTCCTCCCCATGGTGTGAATAAGAGATTTGTCCAAATTTATTCGAGATTGCTTTACATTCTATTGGTGAATATGGGGCTTACAAAGCTCGCAATCCATCTTATCCAACATACATTAGGGTGAAATTATTGATGATAAACACTTACCCTTGTAATTCTACAATCATACATTCAACAATTCAAAAACACCTTGCAAGTTGATCCATTCTTGAAAGCACAACTATGTCTAAAAGCGTTATTGGGGTGAAGGGGGCACATTGAGTTTCTCATGCCTCCACCTTTATAATAGTTTTTGTTGCATCTACTGCAAAGAACCGCCATAAGTTACGTCCCATTAACTTCGTCATTGATGAAGTCAAGAAAAGGCTCCATTTCCTCACTTATGGACACAATAGCCTTTGTCATTATCAAGGTTAATACAAAGAGAGGATCCTCAGATTTGATCATAATGCTAATGGCCCATATAAGGATCAAGCTGTGGTGAGCCCATATCCATGTGGAACATTTTATTTTGCTAAGCGCTTCAATTTTGAGAAATACATTGACGAATAGTTTTCTTTCATTGCTGACCACAAGCACGCAATGCATAAGTTAACACAAAAGCTTTTGTGAGCCATGTGTCGGAACTTGATTATGGATGCCAAGTGCTTGTCTTTCGTCCTTCTTTTTCAAATAGAGGTTATATGATGTAATTACTTACAAGATATTGATTGTTAGTATATGTAAAGTGCATGTCACTTCACCAACCTTGATTCCAATTGATCGAGTACCAATGTGACGTGTGTGTGTGCGAAGGCACTAGAATTAGTCATGGTCCTATGAGACCTTATTGTTTCTCTTGCAATGGCAAGCTTATTGTGCAAATTCCTTCTCTCCATGGGCGTATTGTATCATGTGAGGGAAATCACATATCTGGCCACATTCATGGTTCCCATGTCAACAGCCTTCTGAAGCTTCACTACCCATTCATACACATTCACGTGGATAGCTTGGTAGCCACTCGGACCATGATTTTGGAGAAGAAGCCTATTGGTTGTTTTACCATAAATAGTTTTGGATTTGTAATTGTGTTTGAAGACAATTCAAAGAAACCAAATTGCACACAATCACAACCATTGACGAGGGAAGATATGACTTGGTTATTTGTGACACAATCTTGACTTCAAGAGCTTTTCTATTTGATTATCTTGATGCATTCTCAAGTATATTGAATAGCAAGTTCTTTAATTTATTTTCGAGTGCATACAACATTTGCAAAATTCATGCAGTTGCAACCGCTACAATGGGATATTTCTATGCTTTTTTATTGGAGAATTGTGTGCCCCCAAATATATTTCCTTTAGTCCCAAATAAAGTTAGATGCACATAGCGTTATGGGCAAAAGAAGTAGAGGCACAACTACTTGATGTAGTTAGAAATTGCCCTTCATTGACTACAAGAGAAACAATGCCAAATATCCTTAGAGAAGGCATACCTTGCAAGCTATTACCAAAAAAGATAAAGGGACATACAATCAAATGGACAAATACATTGGGCTTGCTTCCATCAACTATTCCACAACTTGAACTGCATCACATGCAAAACACATTAGAAATAACCTACTATCAAATTCAACAACAAACTGGCACCAAGAGAAAACAACAACAAAACACATTGGAAACAACCGTCATATACAACAACAAGCTGGCTCCAAGAGAGAACATAAACCTTTTAAGAAGCAACAAAATGTGTATGAATTGATCACTCCCTCTTGAAACAAAAAACCCATGTCCTTGGTGTGCTAGACAATTGAAACAAAGCAAAATCCCACATTTTGCACCTTGCCCCTCTCACCAAAAACTCAATACCATTTTGAATGACAATGAAGCTTGACTTGTTGCAATACGAATACCATTCGCCCAAATCTATGAGCTAACTTATGGAGAACAATATGGCCTTTGTAGAAGCATTGTCAATGTTTTTGCAAATGTTGATACAACTCAATGCTTGCTCCCAAGGTTTTTAACCAACAATGATACCATTGTGGTTGGAATAAAGCAAAGAGTGCAAACAAACATAACTACATGTGAGGGGTTATTAGGCCTAGATTAAAAAAACATGCATTAAAAGAATTGCTTAATATGCCCTAATACAAGAAAAAAATTATTTTTAACTCGCTTTCAACTAACCACATACGTAATTTACAAGAAATAGAAACATCTAGAAGCGAAATTGACACAGTGGTACATGGAATATACACCACCCAACAAGTGGTTGAATTTTAAGACAGGCCCAACATCGATGACTTAACATATTCAAAGATATGTATTGTGAGGAGTTGGCATTTGCAATGCTGTTTTATGGATGTCCCCACGCATAGGTGGACAGGGGAAGTGAAAGCTGCAAACTCTATTCCTTTTGTAGGATGTCTTTCTATGTTTATGGGTTTGTAGGTCTCTTTGCACTATCTCAAGGTGTGTGATATCCGTTGGGATGTAGGAAATATTGTATTTGCTCATTCAAAGAGAGATTGTAGGTTGGTGCATCTTCAACCCATAGTAAACCATGGTCATGTTGGCTCCCTCTATTCTGAAACTCAATGACAAAGAAGTACTCTTCAATCTTTCCTAGGATACTGAAGTCTTGCCTCAAGAAAGGTTTTATGACTTGGAACCTATGTACATAGTATTGTGTGGTGGTGACAAGGTCTGAGCAGATAAGATTTCAAACATAAGCGAGTGAGTTATTGGCCAAAGAGCTTGTTGAGTCCCTCTACAATTTCTTCAAACAGGTTAACAAGGGGTCCTAGAGGGAACATGATAAAGAAGATAGGAGGGTGGAGTATTTAAAGTATTGGAAATATGTTTTTATTTAGTTTTTGTTTATAGTTTATAGAGGTTTGTAGTTTGGAGTGCAATGAAGTCAAAAAGTCAAATCTTTGACTCTAAAAGCTTTTTGATGTTTGTGTCTTGAGCGTCCTTGACTTGTAGTGTTTGCCTCTCATTTGAGCTTTTTGCAAGAGAACCCATTTGGATGAGAGCCCTTGTTAGGACCAAGATTTTCATTGCCTTGAATAAGTTTTTTTCCATTGATAGAGCAAAACATTTATCCTTATTTGTGAGCTCCCATCAAGCTATGTCCTAGTATGAAGTATCCGCCCCACCGCAAGCATGTTGTAGTTGCAAACACAAATCCTCCTGCCGATGGAGCATGGTACCATCGATGGCTCCATTAGAGGAAACTTCAAGAGAACCATCGAATTCTTGTTCGAATCCAAAACAACATTGTTCGACTTAGGTAGCTGCTTTCATTCGCTAGCTTTATTAGAAGATGGATACATATTGGCCTTGCGCACTAATATATCTCAACCCCCATTACACTTAAAAGACACAAACAATTTCAATCTGACCTTATCAAACTATGGGGAGTAAACACTAACATATATTTTGTCTTGAACCCACATTGAGCTGCAACACTTCATATGTTACCAATGTCGACAAGGAAACAACGAAAGCAATTCAAGATGCTCTCCAACGTAGCTTGCAAATGAATGCACTGACAAATGAGTGCGTATGCAATCTTGGCAACACTATACTAAACACCACATCACATAAGTTTTCTAACAAGCTTTTTACCTATGCCTTGCTCTACCTCTCATGATACATCAACACGAAGCCCATGAGAAGGACAAACTTTATTATTGAAAGGTCGATGGCAACTTGAGAGGATGGACCCTGAAAGCTCTGATATATTCTTTGATGCCATTATCAACAACAAATACCTCTGACAGAGACCATCACTTGCAAGCATTTACCTTGCATGCTTTGCTAGTGAATACATAGTGACAACCACACAAACTAGAAAGAGAAAGCACCCAAAATTTATCCCTTTCAACGACAAAACCCAAAACCCAAAAAGCCACTTACAGAGAACTCTGTCTACTTTACTTGCCTTTCATTGACAGTGAGCACTCATTGACTCAAGTTTTCCCTACATGGCATGACTTGTACAACCACCAGGAACATGCAATTGAGCACAACATAGAAAACTCAATAAACTCATGCATTTTAGAACTCTAGTGAACATTGGCAACAACTTGGCTTCAACATCTACACTTGATTCATCAAGGAGAAATAACACTCATGCCTTTGATCTTGGAAAGGAAAGGGACTTCCATAATAGAACTGCACAATTTCATCAACCAATGCAATTGACATATACAATGATGCCAAATGGCCCTACTATTCACTATTGAGAAAATGTTTGCTCCTAGATGACATATTACTCAGAAAATGTACAATTGCATAAGATGAGCTCCACTTGTTCTTGTTCGGTAATGTAGGCACAGGTAAAACTTTCACCCTCTTACTACGAGTCAAAGCTTTGTTACATTAACACTCACACTATCAAACTTAAGATGTAACCTTGCCTAAAGCAGTTCTCCTGGCATATCCAAGAAAAGCAGCCTACAATATAGGAGGCACAACTATACACTTGGCTCTCCATTTTCCACTCATATATTGTAATTACAGGAGCCTCATAGCAAAAAAACTACTGACACTATCCACCTCCTATAAAAACTTGGATCTAGAGTCTTCGACGAAGTCTCACTAATATGACAAAACACATTCATTGCCATAGACATGCATATGCATGAGATAAAACACAACCACCTAGAACCTTTTGGTGGTGTAGACCTTCTTCTTTGTGGTGACTTCTGTCAAGCTAGCCCAACCAAAAGCTCTTGGATATTTGTAGAGTGACCCACAACACTTGCAATGTTACATTCTTTTTGGAGGAACCATGTGCGCTACTATGAATTCAAGCAACCAATGCGGCATAATAATAGATGCTTCAAACATAATCCATATTGGTGACCTTACACATTTGAATGGATTGTGCTTGTGTGTCCCTCCTTATAAGCATCTTGTAGCACATCTTTATTACACGAACATTACGAAGGACAAGCATAATGATGATGTTTTTGATCTGCTTGATGCCCCTCCTCATGTTTTACAAGCATTTGACGTAAGACACAAAACTTGTAGCAAAACGATCCAAATTCCAAATGACCCAAAAGCAACCATTGGGCTACACCACTAACTACGCTTTAAACCTGACATGATCTTTGAAATCTGTTTAGGTAATCTAAACATAAGTGATGGACTCATAAATGGTGTGGATGGGATTTCCAAAGACTCATAAACTACACAAAAAACCCTTCGTCTCATTTGGGTCGAGTTTCATGAGACAAAGGTTGGAAAACAAACATGTGACAACAAGTTCCTCTACTCAAAAAACACCCCAACTACATAGACTCCAATCCATCCAATCACTCGAGAGTTCCAAATTGGACAAAACCATCTCAACAATGTATGTCACACCCAATTTCCCATCTATCCAGCAGTAGCAATGAGAACTATTCACCACATGCAAGGGCTTTCCATGGATACACTAGCCTTCAATGTCTTGACTACACTACTCTACTTCACATATGCAAGCCATTCGACCTTTTCTTTCTAATCCACAAACTCGAAAACAAATGCATTAAGATCGATCTAACAGTCTTGCAAGAAATTGTCTGACTCAAATCGTAATTACTTGACTGTTACAACAAATTGATTCCTCAATTCAAACAATCCATATGCCAACCCTAGGATTCCTCAATACAATATCATTCCTTTTGCACGAACAAAACCTGCTCTTGAGCAAGAGCATCACAGTGGCAACAATCCTTCACTTGCAAGAAATGCATGCACCGCTAACACAACCCACATCTCTCCCATTCTTCCATTGCGTTTCAAGAACACAAGGGCTAGGAATTGCAACATATCACAAACACAAACTCAAATTGCTCAATCAACTCTACAACGTCCAAGAAATAGTTGAATGCTTAGTCAATCCCATGATATAGAAACCCTACCTATAATCAATGTTTACAAAGCTACTACGGCCAATACATCAATTTTCCTCCAAAATCTCCATCGACTACTCATGACAATAGTTTCAACCGCTCTTACATACATTCTAGGCGACTTCAACATCAACTACAACTCGACAAGCACGACCCTCACACAACTTTATGAATTCATGTCAATCCACAATAGGATGCAACTAATTCGCAAGCCTACAACAATTCATTGATCAACATTGGACCCCATTTGGACTAACACATCCAGTGACGATAGAACGTGCGGAATAAGCTTTGCTTACTACTCCACAATCGCCAACTTGAACTCCAACCAATGAAAGCAAAGAAACTTTCTAAAACCTCCTTGTTCAAAAGTGGCATTCAAACATTCTCTTCCAAGCAGGCAAGCTTGATGACTCCTGATGTTGGGTTCACACCACTCGCCTGCTTATGGAGGAGGAAATAGAAATGGAGGATGGCCACTCGGTGTGGTGGTGCACACAAGCTGGAGTCTTAATTTATATCACCAACGTGTGATTGGTGCAACAGTTGGAGGAGGTGGAATGGGGAGATCATGGAGCGGTTGGAGGTCCCTATCGAAGCGAGTCCCTCCTAATTGCCCACAACCCGTGAAACCACCTTTTGGTGTGAACCCATCCTCATCAGAGATCATGCACTCGAGTACCCTCGGAGGGGAGAAGAACCTAGCGAAGTAGTTGACTGATAAGGCAAGCAATGATGGGTAGCAGCAGTCCATCTCCATGGAGAGTGCTGATTGCTTGTTGCTGGATTGAAGCATCAGCTGGCATCACCTATGTCTTCGGGACCTATTCCTCTGTTATCAAATCGTCTCTCCAATATGACCAGCGCCAGATCAATCTCCTTGCAGTCGCTAAGGACCTCGGCGACACCGTCGGTTTGGCTGCTGGCTTTCTCTGCAAGTTGCTTCCCTCCTGGGCTGTCCTTCTGCTTGGAGGTTTGCTCTGTTTTGCAGGCTATGGCTGCCTCTGGCTTCTCGTCTTGCAAAAAGTTGTGACTGCTCCTTTCTGGATGGTATGCTTCCCCCGCGGGCCCCCTCGATTTTTTTATATACACGACCATTTTAATAAGCTTCGGACCTTGCACGTTGGGGTAGCAATGGTCGACGTTCCTTGCCTTCTGCAAGCTGAGTGGACTATTGAAGGTTTGCAAGCTGTTAAGGAGAGCCAATGTCCGGATTGTGCAGGTTTGTATTCTCTTTTTTGCTGGAACCAATGGATGCACTTACCTGGATACAGCAGCACTGGTCTCGAGCATCCACAGTTTCCCGAGAAGCAGAGGCACCGTTGTTGGCCTTCTCAAGGGGTTTAAAGGCTTATCTGGAGCTATCTTCAACCAAATTTATACAAGTTGTTTTTCTCCTGATCAGACAAGCTTCATTCTCATGTTGGCAACGGGTCCAATAGTCGTCGTAATGGTTCTAATGTTTGCAATCGGACCAGTGTCCTCACTCAATTTCGCAGAAACGCCTACAGAGGCCATGACGTTCAAGCTACTATATGGTATTTGCTCGGTGTTAGCCGCATACATGTTGAGTGTGACGTTGATTCAGGATCTTACGACTGTGAGTGCCATCCTCAACATCCTCTTCACTATTGGTTTGTTTCTCATCTTACTTCTCCCCCCATTAACTCCTATATTGAGTGCCGCATGCTTCACTAGCGTTCCCCATAGGAGCTGCGACTACGAAAAAGCTCCACTTCTTGAGGACAGTACTACGGGTAATCACATATCAACCCCCCCAGAAGAGGGCGAAACAAGCGTGTCGGGGGAGATTCTTCTGAAAACGAGCAGTGTGCCTCCCATACTCACTCAAAGCAGTATTGGGTCCTGCCTGAGAAACGTTCTCAGTCGAAGAAATATCGGTTCTCCCCTGGAAAAGGAGAAAGCAACGGTAGGGGAAAGTAAGCCTAAACTAGGAGCTAATTTTACGTTGTTTCAAGCCTTTCAAAATGTCGACTTCTGGTTACTGTTTTTCTCGGTGTGCTTGGGGTCAGGATCCGGGGTCACTGCAATCAATAACTTAGGCCAAATGGCTCAGTCTCAAGGTTACCGAAGTGCGCAGGTATTTGTGTCCTTGACCAATATATGGAACTTTGTTGGCCGTCTCGCAGGTGGCTATGCTTCTGAATTTTCAGTCAGGTCAGTGTTACTTGAGTACAATTGTGTTAGTTTTTGTCCTCCCTGCAAGCAGGAGCCCTTGCCTTTGTGATGTGACTCGAGATTGCTATATGTTGTGTAGGGCAGAGCTTATGGGCTTCCTCGGCTCGTGGTGTTAGCTGTGGCGCAAGCCATGATGGCGTTGGGACACGTTCTTTTTGCCGTGGCTTGGCCGGGTACCATTTTTGTGGCAACTTTGTGGGTTGGTGCGGGTTATGGGGCTCATTGGGCAATCTTTCCAGCCACACTTTCTGAACTGTTTGGCATGAAGAACTTCAGCATTCTTTATGGTTTTCTTTGCATGGCCATTCCAGTAGGCTCTCTGGTATTTTCAGGGCTTATTGCTGGCACGGTGTACGATTGGCAAGCCCGGAAACAAAGGGACACGTCTGATTATGGATCTTTGGAATGCGATGGAACCGTTTGCTTTGAACTCACCTTTTTCATCATGGCGATGGTGTGTTTATTGGGTACAATATTGAGTGTAATTCTTATGCTGCGTACACGGTTGGTGTACCGTGGACTTTACAGTCACCCTTCAGAAAGCGATCGTCAAGCTGGCAGTGCATACAGGGATGACAGATGATGTCACCTTCAAGGCTGGTGTACTGGAACGAGTGTCAGATTGTAGAAAATGAGCCTCAAGGACCAAGGTGATAGCAGAGAGGATTGCTGTTACAGCTGCTCCCAACGTTTTGTCTCTGTGCAATCCACGATCATGCATGCTACACTTCCTCCCAATTTATGTTTTTGCATGCTCATGAGTTATAATTCGATTAAATACTGGTGAATAGAGTGCAGAGGCGTTTTCCTTTCTTACCCATACATACTTATATTTGAAAGTGCTTGTTTCATGATAACACATTGCCATCTAGCATCTCTTTTTCATTCTCTCTCTCGACATTGAGGATTAAGTTAATACAATGACCAGTGAATTTGAGAGATTGCAATCCTTTGTTCCCGTACTTTACTATATAGTGCAATGTATAGTTATATGTGCGTTTATGGTAGCTGCTAACACCTTTCCTATGTATGTATGTTGTCACACGTACAATGTATTTTTCCAGTGTGCTGATGGTTAAGTATGTATGTCGTCACTCATGTAGTATGGGGATCTGCTGTAAATTCAGAACGGAGTCAATTCCCTGAGTATATGGATTGATCGATGACAGTGCTTGTTACCTCATTTACAGTCTGCAACCCTTTCTTGCTCACTTGATCCTCCCACACGATCCCCACAAAGCTTATGGGCATAAAACTTCCACTGCAGGAGCTCATGGCAGTGTACATTTTACATGCTAATACTGGCTCTGTGTTCTTACTATTTTACAGGCTAGACTTCATTATTAATCATGGCCTTTGATAGTCTTATATAGTCGAACCCATTAGTGAGTTTTAGTCTGGATGATGTTGGAGGAGCAAGTAATAGTGCTGGTCGTAAATACCATGGCTGTATGAAGAAGGGCTGCTAATAAATCAGCAATCCTTGTCAGCTGAATGATTGCCTTATCATGTGCTTGACCCTTGGAGAGATCCTTGTCAACCAGAGGTCAATATGTATTACTGCCATAGAGATCCTGAAGGCCATGATGGCTTCACTGTTCAGCTTATTTATTTTCCATAGGCAACTGGTCCTCATCAAGCTGACTTACGACTGCGCGTAGAGTGAGGCCACATGGAGAGGTGGTCAGTGGCTAACACAGCGGCAAAGGTGGGCGATTCCTCCAGAGAATAGCCCGAATTCCCATGGATGGGCTTGGTGAGAATTACTTCTTCAGTTTCAGTGGGAGCCACATCCATTGCAAGGAAATGCTAGTACAGAAAGCGAGCAGGCTGTTCGATGGGACCATTTGTTAGCCCAAGTTCCCATGGATGGGTTTGAGTGTTCACATGGAGATACTTTTTCTTCAGTTTCAGTGGGAGCGACATCCATTGCAAGGAAATGCTAGTACAGAAAACGAGCAGGCTGTTCAATGGGACCACTTATTAGTCCAAGCTCCCGTGGATGTTCACATGGAGAATTACTTTTTCTTCAGTTTCAGTGGGAGCCACATCCATTGCAAGGAAATGCTAATACAGAAAGCGAGCAGGCTGTTGAATGGGACCATTTATTAGAACAATAGTTGCTTGGAGGGTGACTTTTGGACCCTCCGTTTGTTGTTCGAATGGAGGCCATGACCTCTACTGCAAGCAGCATCCACAGCCGATCATGGAGCATGTGGCTACACCTCCAATCTTCCACTCCTTTGATCTCATCCATTAAATCTCTCTCTCGATGGAGGGTTGAGATTGAGATGCCTCTTCCTTGGCAATCTAAGTTTTAATCAAGGTTTGAGAGTGGATGTTGCATGTATGTGAATGTATCCCTTGGATGGAAGCTCCTCTCTATGGTAGGGACTACAAACTCGTTATAACTTTGGGTTAGAAGAGACACAGCTCGTTAAAGAAAGCTCAACCTTTATGATTCATACAGTAATCCCATCAATGCACCTCAAAGTCTTCCTCTAATCGATTTGATTAGGAAGCAGTAATAAAGAGCCCCTTTACGATGAGTTTAGGTGATGGGTTGTTGCATCCAAGTATGTGTACTTCTATAGAAATTGTTGTTGTGGCAGAGAGGTGTTGCTTTGGTTGTGGGTGAATCACAAGTCTGCTAACTGTGGACATTAGATATGGCAACCCCATTATTACTCTCTAATATAGTAGGCAGCCATCAACCATACATATGTGGAAGTTGCTTCTAACAACTCTAGCTCATACCTCTCTAGCTAGGAGATGCCCTTATCTAGATATAAAGATGAATCTTACCTTGAATAGGGGTATTTGTTTTCGTGCCAGATCTCATGGGTTGCCAATGAGTATTACCTTGCTTGTGGATATTTGTTTCCTCAATTATTTCTTGAAAACATTATGGATGAAGACTAGCACTAAGATAAGCTACATCCTTCTATAGATGGTCAAACATAAGTGGGGTCAAAAGAAGTTTGGGAGATATGTTGTGTATTGCAAACAAATATGCCACATATTGGTCACTTAATCTAGCACAAGCAAAATTTACTTACAATAGTAGTCAAAATTGATGTACACGGTTCTACATAGTGTGTGAGGCAAATCAAAGGCATGCAATATATGATCGTGCCATTAGTGGTGGGAAGCAAAGTGTAGAAGTGGATTCCTTCACTGAAGGAATAGAAGAAATCTTCAAAGAGGTTCAATAAAAGCTTGAGGATTAGATGTTAAAATCTTGATTGCATGAAGCATCCAGATAAGAGATGAGACAACTTGTTTAAGGGGATAATCCTCTATGAATACATTCCATCAAGTAAAGATAGCTTGAAGAAGAGTACAACCACCTGAGATTGGACTATGCAAACTTTTGAACGTCGGTCAAAATGCGTACAATGTTGAGTTTCTAGCAAGTAAATCAGCTTGATTTTTAACGTTGGAGATTTGTATGATTACCATGGTATGAATGAGCCTTGTACAAGCTAGCAAGCTAGTTAAGTGGAAGGAGATGCAAACCAATAAGCTAAACAAGAAAGCAAAGAAGCAAATGATGAGCCCTCAATGTCATTGAATGGGCTTGAAGTGATGAAGATCGAGAGAGCATGAAGATGAAGAGACACCAATACACAAAATACTTAATCGAATAGGAAGGAAAAGACCCAATTGAAGGCACTGGGTACCTAACAACTAAAAATGACTTTAGAGCAACGAAAATATGGACTCCACTTTCCCTCTTTTAGGTCGGGCTATTGATTCTCTGGTACATTGTATAGTGATGTTATCTGGATTATGTTTCTAGGGCACTGGGTGGGACGCCCTTGATAAGGATACTAAAGATTATGGCATAAGGAGAGTTGGTAACATTTGTTGTAGGACCACAAAGGAAAAGTGGTGTTGAGATAGAGGGGACTTAATGACCTGGGTTGGTGGTGGAAGACGGTATTGGAGAAATATTCATAAGTTTTGTATTGCCTGTTGGCAATTCACCTCATTTACATCTTGGTCGATTTCTTTGCGTATCGCCACGATGTTCATGTGTTGTCATACGCGTGCAATTGCCCTACGAGCTCTTGAACTCCTTATGCTAAGGCGTTGAAGGCAATCGGTAAAGAGCAGGGGAATCCCAGGACCTGCAGAAGCAGGGAGGAGTTCTTGGACAACAGCAATCCGTCTAGGATTCAGAGCTCGCAATCGGTAAAGAGCAGGGGAATCCCAGGACTTGCAGAAGCAGGGAGTTGTTCTTGGACAACAACGATCCGTCTAGGATTCAGAGCTCGTAATTGACGGCGCTGGCGAGATGGAGTTTTGGCGCTTATTGTATAGTTTGAACTACATGAGGTTGAAGAGGATAAGAGGTTGTATCTCATAGATAGAGTCGCGTATCCGTATGTTTTGCTTTGGGCAGAGAGTAGTGGAAGTACAGCCGGTGGAGCTTTTAGAGCATTTTCAATAATGATGTTTGCGTGTTTGGAATGGAGGTGTCTATGGATGATAACCTTAAAGACAATCCTGGTAGCTACAATATGGAAAGTGAAGATACTTGGGGTAGCTATAATATGGAAATTGAAGATATTTGGGGTAGAAAGTTAAGAAATATTGACCAACTCTTATTTGTCTTCAGATTTAAGATACTTTAGATGCTTCTTATTGTTTGCAAGAAACATAGTTTTTGTAGGTTGAGTTTGTTCCTCGTTGCTCATGAACATATGGAAGAGTTACTTTGCAATCGCTCATGAACATATGAAGATTTGCTTTGCAATAGATCGAGGATTGAAAAAAGTAGCTTGAGATAGAGAATTACATTGTATACATTGTTATAATTCATTTTGATATAATGAACTTGTAGAATTCAAAGAATGAATCAAGAGGTGAGGTTTTGTTGTCAAATGGATAGCTCTTTTTAAACATATATGAAAACTCAAATGCTAGGAAAATAGTTTTTAAAGAGGTAGATTAATTATGATGTAAGATCTTATATTTTAAATAGGTTTTATTGTGCCAATGTCTTACCCAGCTTGATGGATTACTATGTTACCTTCAGTGCTTGAGGGTGTGTGTTTGTTGTGAAGCAACACCGCCATTATACTCAAACCCAGCAACAACTTACTGTGGAGACCTCAAAAAGATATGTAATACCATGATAAGGCTTTGTTTGCACGGTTAGTCGATGACGTCTCTATAATGAAAAGGTTAGTCAACTCGTTTTAAGTGAAGGCATGTGTTACAGAGCATACAGATTTCTTCCGAGGCATACAAAGCTTAAGTGATAGTCGGTAAACGATTGTTTACTCACACAAGGAACTTTGAGACGTTCTTTGTATAGGAAAAAAACAAGATTCTCTATATCATTAACTAGTTTAAAATGAACATAACTAGTAAGTGTGCAAACTATGGAACACTTCCTAGTTACCTTATCTAGGGAATCAATCAAAAAATTCCCTATGCAAGTCAATGCAGGGAATCATTAGCGAATTTCTCCATATAGGAAAAATTTCCTAGATAGTGAAATTCGTTAGTAATTTCCTACATAGTCTAACTAGGAAATGTTCCATTTGCCCTAGTTTGCACACTTCTTAGTTATAGTCTTAGAGAATCCTCTTTTTCTTTGTAAGACAAAGTAGGAAATTCCCCATTTTTCATAGTTTGCAAACTTCCTAGTTATGAAGTAGTAAACAATATGGAGAATCTTCTTTTTTCCTATATAGGGAAAACTCGAAATATGTGATTTTGTGTAAGTTCTATCATTATAAAAATGAAGCACTCATATTTCACATTTTTATATTTAGCAATTTGAACTTTTAAAGTACCTAGATCAATAAGGAATTGTTACTATAATTACCTTAACTCACATTATCTACACTAAGATTCAACAAAAGCATCAAAAGATTATGGAGTTCTCTTTAATATGTCTACAATTAATAAGAAGTTAAAAAGTCCATTTGTTATTACAACATTCAAAAGAAAGAGCTGAAAACTTCTACTGTAAGAAATATAAGACTACCAAAGAGAGCTAAACGAGCTCTACATAGCATGTTTGAAGAGTTATTTGAATTAAGCTAAACGTCATATCAAAATCTCTATATCTTCTAAACTAAGCACATCATATTTTCCCATGAATCTAACTTTTTGACTTTCAATAAGCCAATGCACAATGTCTCTTATCATAATGTTGCTCGCTAGTTTCTTGATGTCTGTAGAGTAGTCTGTGAAGCTACTCTCCATCATTTTAAGCTTCACAGATGTACTTTTAAAGGAAAAGTACATATCATGAATTGTGTGGACTCCCATGTGTTTCAAAAGTATCGTCTCCATAGTTTCTTCAGAAATGTCATCCACCTGAGGTCATAATAACAAAAAAAGTCACAATTTATTAACAGATTATAATCAAGCCTAATGAAGCATTGCTTTAGTAAAAGGCTCTTACATACTCTTTTATACTCGCTTGAAATCGTAGTCACCTCCATGTCTGTACCTTGAATATCTTTTAAGTTTTAATTCAAATAAAAAATTTGAGATTAATATATAAAGACTTTAAATCATAGAAAATAAATTCTAAATATAAGAATACCTCGCATCTCTTTTCCTTGGGATTTATCACTTCCTTGCATCTCTTTCCTTAGGATTTATCACTTCTTTGTACGCTCTTTTGTTCTAAGTGATCTCTCATTTTTTCACTCACCTATGAATGATAAAGAACAAGTAGTGTTAATGCCATCGGAAAGAATTATGTAAAGAATACAAGCATACAAAGTACTTGCTTTACTTTTAAAAGGTATTGCATAAACAAAAACTTTTACCTTTCTCTTTCGTTCACTTTTTCTAGACATTTCATTTGTAGAATCAATCACATTTGATATTGGATCCTAAAAATATGACAAAATTAAATTAAAACATGTCTAAAAAGAAGATGCTGATAGATTTGACATTAGTTTTAAAATACACAATTGAATCAAATAAAATAGCTTCAATCATAAGCATATCTAAAAGATAAAGACATTTAATACCTTATCTTCATTTGTAGTGATGTCACCATGAAGCATCTCAGAAAATGTCATCTCATTCATATCAACATTCGCTTCACAATAAGAATCCTGATTTAAAATATTCAAGATAGATGAATTGTGAATAACTGAATGGTTAATAATACTTTTTCAAAATAAAAGACAACTCATGATTGAAACTTACATACCTGATGAGAGTGATAATACTCAAACCCTTCGAAGCTCTTTGCCATGAAGTTATCTATCTACACAAATGAAATGTGAATAACAATTCTAACACATACAATAGCACCAAAAATCGAATATGCATAGAAACTCATGAAAAGACAAGAGGTAATCACTGGGTACAATCTCCCCCCTTTAGGTGTGTGGCTCATGATCCCACACCAAGAGTATTTATAATATTTCAATAAGAGCATGAGCCATTGATACAAAGTCATGTATTCATCTCTTAAACATTCCTTTTCCATACTTTCTCTTGAGCATCCATTTACCATACTTTTCTCTTTGTCACTCTTTTACTCATGTACTCCTCCAAAATTACATGCCAAAAGTGGAAGGCTTTTAAGCACTCTCCCTTATAAAAAATGTAATGACCCTTGGCCATTTAATACATTACATAGTGCTAGCATAAAACCATGGCATTTAGCCTTTATTCCCTTGAGCTGTTTACTCCCATCCATCCATGTCATTTCTGTACTCAATAAACCAATCCAACATTAGTCAAATACTTAGCGCAATGATATACATCAAATGATTAGCCAATCATGCTAAGTAATGGTCTTTACAAACGACTATCCATTAATGTGAGTATAAAATCCATGGATATTTGTTCCCAGGACTGTGAAGGAATAGGCAAAGGCATTAATAGTCCCGGTGTTTTTCCCTTGAAACTTTTAATCTTCTGACAAATCAAACACTCAGCAATAAACTTAGAGATATCTTTCTTCATCAAAGGCCAATGAAATTCTTTAACAATGCTTTGATAAGTTGTAGTCACCCCTCGATGTCCCACATAAGGAGGTTGATGCATTTCCTCCATTACTTGTAATCTAAATGGATTGGTGACGCAAAGTCTTTTTTCATAAAAGAAATATCCATCATTAACTAAAGAATGGTTGTATTTCAATCACTGAAATGTTGTTGTTTTGTGGTCTTTGACTTAATGCATCTGCAACCGTATTTTCTTTACCAGGTTGATATTGAATCATTGGCTGAAAACTTTGAATAAAAGAAGCCCATTTGATATGTCTATTAGAAATCAATGCTTGCGTCAAAATATTATTCAAGTCAGCCTTCTTTTCTTCTTTGGATTTGTTGCAATCCTTCAAAGATGTAGTCAATGGCGTAAAGCGAGAATACGGTTTGAACTTAAATTTATTGTCCCTCTTTTGAAAAGGAACAAAGGGTTTATTCTTTTCTCCATCCTTGGGTATCTTGATCTTTCTTTCACAATATGTAGCGAGTGATATAGCCAAACTCAAGGAATGAGGATGAAACATGTTGATCTCAGCTTTTATTTTCTCTTTTGTTCTTTCTCAAAAATCGTATCTATGGTTTGAAGTTGAATGAGATATTGCCAAAATCTCTCAACATCTAAAGCAATAATCTCTTTTTCTAGTTGATGTAGACTATCCCCTTGTTGATGGACTTTCGACTTGAATTGTGTCAGAAGAAAGTCTTTCTTCAATCTTTTCTTCAATTCCTTCCAAGTAGTTGGTCATCTTTTACTATTTTTGACCACATTCCACCATAGTGCCGCATTGTCAATAAGATGGTTAACGACACATTTAATTTTGTCTTTTTCAGGAAACCTTTCACCCTGGAAATAATCATCATGCTGACTAATCCACGCCAAAACAAAATTTGCATCTTTCTTCCCATCGTATGTTTGAAAAGTAAAAGATTTCCCACTAATTTTATTTTTTGGAGGCTATATGGCTTGATTGGGTAGTGGGAGACTTGGGGATTCATATAGGTGTACTGACATTCCATAGTGATTCCATGAGTGCTATTCAGCTTGCACAAAATTCGGTCTTTCATCAAAGACCAAACACATTGAGGTTAGGTACCATTTCATAAGAGAGGTATTTGCGGACAAGCACATAGAGCTTGTCAAGGTTCATACAGATGATAACCTTGCAAATATGCTGACAAAGAGTCTACCTAGTCAGCAGTGGTTTGAGTATTGTCATGTATTGGTGGGCATTGGATAGTATGTTCACTGGTTGCTCTCCCTTAAAGGCACATTAGCCTTTAAGTGGGAGGTTATGGGGCTTAAAGTCCACTTTGCCTTAACCCCCATTATGTTCAATACTCAAACAAATATATATATGAAAACTTGTGTGGCTCTCTCTTCTGGCTCTCCCTCTCTCTTACCTTCTTCCATTCCGCTTCCATTGTTGAGATCTCTCAAAGTTCTCTTTTGTAAGAAGTGTGAAGTAGGATTATGTCAGCAAATAGGCACTGCACACTCTCATCCATGTTGCACCATACTTGTGTTCACTGATGCATGTTGCTTTTTATGAGGTATAAAGCAGCTGATGGCTACTCCTTTGGTTTGTTTGATATATGCAACAACCACAATGAGTATTACTATGATCAAGCATTGGTAAAGCAGGTGTGTGTGAGTTTGCCACCAAATTCTACAAAGCAGACTGATGTTTTGCATTAAAAGAAAAGTTGAACTATGCTATGCATTGCAATATTGGTCCTATTACAATTTTGCTAATTAAATAGAATAATCAATTTAATAAAATATGTGCACTAATTACTTTATTATCTCTTTATTATTAGTAGTGTAATCAAGTCATATATTATCTATTGAGTATAGTTAGTATTGCATATTGGTTAGTGTTAGCAAAGTTGAATTATGTCAATAATGATGTGATTCATTTAGTACTTGTATTTTTAGATCTTAAAATGTCATTTTTATGTAATTACGATGCCTTGGTTATGAATTTAAATTTATCCCAGCCATTATTTATCACTATTATTTTTAATGTGTTTATGTATATAATTCTAATGACTTACAAAGCCTTACACATTAATTTCAAGGGAATCTTCCATATTACTTTTATCATTTTGTGGTATCCCATTATATTTATAGCTCTTGCAATCTTTTATTGTCAATTTATTTGTATTCATGGCTTTTATAAGCTCTTACAACAATTTTAATAACTCTTACACACTCTCTTTACTATGCATTCACAAATGTATAAGAGTTATCTTTTTAAATTCCTTATACAATTGACAACATGTCTTTAATTATGAAAAGCCAATAGGATGAAAACTTTTTGAATGTTGACTCCCATCTTAACCCACTCCCCATACTCTTGCTTGAGAGCAAGACCAAAATGCCAGGTTGACTATTAGAGAATAGAGGGGAACTCTCTAGCTGTTGCTCCCAAGGGTATATTTATGGTGGAACAGCCCCCCATTCAAATCAACGGTTAAGAAATGGCATTAAAACTATACATATACATATATGTATGTATGTATGTATGAAATATTTATACCTCAATCTAGGTATTCTCTAATATATAAACATATATTAAACTAATACCCTATTTGAGATACTCTCTAATGTACTAATATATTAACATACTAGTATCATTTCCATGAATACGTTGATCACTGCCCTTTTTAAGAAAAAAGCTATAATTTAAAACTGAAAGGTAAATTGGCGTTATTTTTCCTTGAAGGTTTTACGAATGATACTTGCAAAGTTTTGACGTCAACTTTCTGGGTTTTTTTTTACTTTATTTTTTTAAATAGATCTAGTAGACGACAATCTCTTCACCGATAGGCATAAAGCCCATTTGGCTGGATATTTTTTTATAGGCAAACGTGCTTTTCTGGCAAACGACTTTCTGGATAGCATTTTTTTTCCCCAACGACTTCAACAATTAAGAGGCGAATGAGCTTTAGCACTTTGCTCACAAATGAACACGTGAGACCTAGATGAGTGACCGGAAAGCTTGAGGTGACTTGAAGACTTGTAGTTGGAGGAAGCCAAGGCAATCGTTCTAGGGAGAGCTCAAGCATGGAGGGGGAGTGGAGCCATTGAATTGATTTTATAACCATGTTGGAGGGGGGTAAAAAGCACACACAAGCTAAAAGGTGAAAAGCCAATAGCCACACACAAGCAAAAAGCTAAAAAGCCAATAGCCATTTAAAAGTAAAGGTTAAGAATTTTAGGAATTCCTAATAAAAATTTCCAAAAAACTAAGAATAATCACAAAACTCCCACTCAACTCAATCCTAAAGCAATGTCTCTAGGAGAGCCAATGCTAATAAATAGTCTATTTCACTCTTAAAGAGCTCACTCTAATAGTCAAAAAACTTCATTACTTGCAAAAGATGTTTGTGTTCTTCTTCACTTTGGCTATACACCAAAATATCATCAAAGAACACAACCATAAACTTGCTTATGTATGGTTGAAGAACTATCCTCGTTAGCCTACAAAAGGTAGCAGGTGCATCAATCAACCCAATAACATAATATGATATTCATAATGTCCTATTTGCATTCTAAAGGCAGACTTATGAACGTCTTCCTCCATCATAACTTGATGATATCCTAACTTCAAATCCAATTTGCCAAATACCCTGGCATGTTTTAAGGAGTCTAAAAGGTCATCAACTCCAGGTATAGGATAGCTATTGTTAATCTTCAACTTGTTAAGAGTTCTATAGGCAATACACAACTTAAAGGTTCCATCCTTCTTTTTCACTAGAAAGACTAGAGCTCCAAAAGGCAAACTACTTGACCGAATCAGTCCTTTGTCTAGCCACTCCATAACTTGTGTTTTCTACCTCCTCGAACTCCACCTTATTCATTCGGTAAGAAGCTCTACATGCAACTCAATAGTATGATCTTTCGATCTTGAAATAAGTAACTCATGTTGATCATCGCGAGCAAGTCGATTATCGAATAGCTTAAGGATTTCTAATTGTCAAAATTCATGATCATTATGTTCAAGCGTTACTTCCCTAATGTATATCACGCTACAACTCACTTTCTTATGTATTTCCCTTTTAGCTCTACTATGAGATATGAGCTGAACATGAGGAATGTCCCGCTCACCCTTTCTCAAGTATGTTTCCTTACATCCATAGATGGTTGGAAAACATACCTCAAAGGCTTGCCTCGGCAAAGGAGCAACAAGGAAGTCTCTATGAACCTCGTACTTTTGGATCTTAAAGGGCAAGTTCTTGACTTTATAAGAACATTGCTCTTCATTGCCCCTAAAGGAACCACTAATATGCATGTCTCTAAGGGGCCATTTAATAGCCTTGACTACATTAGCTATCCTATCTAAGATGATATCATAGTTACTACCATCATCCATTAGGACAATGATACGTTCATCACCAATATATCCAACAACTTAAATAGGTCGCGTTGGCCAAAGGTGTAATACAAATTGGTATTATTGATTTTTCATTATTTTCAACAATTTTTAACAATAAGTTTCACCCTATTTCTTAGGGTGAAAGCCTCTAGATACATTTGGCTTAACCATCTTTCTCTTGAGCTCCAAACAATCATAGAATCTATGATCTCTTGTTTTTTACATCCAAAATATTTTCTTTCTTTAAACAATCGATTCCATATAAACAGAGGTTTGACACATCCACTTGGAGTAGGTTTCCCTGTTGGTTTGCTACTAATCATTTACACTCTTGCTCACCTAGGAAAACATCATCCATTTTGCAGAGAATTACCTTATTGAACAAATAGTCTACTCTTTGATGTTGATGCCTCATTTGTTGCATCTCTTCTCCTAGGTATTACTTTCCTTTCCACAGCCTCTGCTAGTCTAATAGCTTCTTCAACATAGTTGGGTTTAGTAGTTCCAACTCATGTTGAATATTTGATCTAAAGCCTGACATGTATTTATATAATTTCTCCTCCTCCATTTTGTCTTGAACTTGAGAGACAAACACTAGAAGTTTATTGTAAATTCACTACCTGTCTCCCTATCAAACTGTCATAGTCTCTTCCATCTAAATAATTGATCCTTCTCATACTTACGTCGGAGAAATGTAGCCTTTTTTCTTCAAGATTTGAGTCCATTTCCTAATCATATTGCTTTTTTATTTATGTATAGCCCACCAAAGTATCATGTTCTTTTCTAGAAGTAGAGTGGCCAATACTAACTTTTATGCATAGTGCACCAGAGTAGTGCATCTTTTTCTAGATGTAGAGTGGCCAATACTAACTTTTCTTCGTCTATTTACTCAAGTCATATGAAGTATAATTGGAAATGCTTAATCCAATCTAGGAGTTTCTCAAGTGGCCTAGCCCCTTCATACTTTGGAAACTAAAGTTGCTCTTTAGGATCTAATCTCCTTTTTTAATCATTTTCTAATAGGTATGCCTGATCCTTGAATAATTTCCTTTTGAGAGAAAATCTATCATTGAATCATATCACTTATCATGGTTGGCAATTATTGGATTGAATTGTCTAGTTGGTGAAATCATGATGGTGTTCTTTGTGGAGGTTTGGTTGGTGGTTGAGGGTTATCTAGTAATGGGTCAGGTATATTTTTAGTATATGGGAGTACATGGTGTGGTTTCCATAAGGTTAGTGTTGTTTGTGGATCTTATTTAGAACTAAATTCTTAATTATCTTCCATGTTTTTACGTTATGAAAATAGAATTAATCAAGTTTTCAATTAAGTTCATGCTATGAGTTTCAAGTGTGTGTTGTTTAATGCAATTTACAAACGTGTGAAATTTTTGAGAAAGATGTTTAAAATAAGGGGTAAGAATGGTGATACTTCCCCCTCTCTCATTCAATGAAGCGCTATTATGGATAAATTTGACCAAAGTAAAAAGGCATAAATATGAGTGTGTGCTTGTATGTGTGGCAATAGTATAATAAAATATGGAGTGCATAGGGCCCAGGGTTGAGGTGGCAGGGCATGACCATGTGCCACCCTTCCACGTAAGAGGACCCATAAGGTGTGTTGTACATAATCCATGGTAGTAATATTATAAAATGTTAAGGTGGCATGGCTCCTCCATGTGCCACCCCTCCACCTAGGCAGTCTCACGCCTGCATTTAGTGAGATATGGCCCAAAGTCCATGGGAGAAGTAATATAAAATAGGTGGAGATGGATATTATATTGGGTTATTCCCTCCATGTAGGATAGGCCCATGTGGGGGAGGTATAGAAGGTCCAAGAGTGCAAGTTAAATAATGGGGAAAGTAGGATGAGGTGGCAAGATTCCTTGTGCCAACCCTCCACTTGTCCTCCTAGATGTTTGAACGTATTATAGAATTGGGAAGAGACCAAGGGAGTATCATAGACTTGGGATATGGGAGTTGATATATGTGGAAAAATGTGGCCAAGCATTATTGCACACAATTGAGAGTGCGTAACCGCCTAGCCCACATGGGAGACTCTTCTACACACACCATGCATGTGGGAGGATGCATTTATTAGGAGAGACCCTCTCTCTTGGCTATAAAACGAGGGTCCTATTCCTTGATGGGACACTCTCATTCTTGTAAAGCCACCTAGCTAGTACTTTGATTTCCCCTTCCCTTCCTTTCAAATAAAGCATGACCCTCTTCCCTTGATGTCTCGATCCCTACATTCCTCCTCCACCCATGTACATACTCCTCTTTCCCCTCTCCCTCTCCCCTTGTGCCATAGTCTCCCTCTTCTTTCCCTCCCCTCTTAATCCCTTTTCCCCACTCATGTTAACGCTCCTCCCCTCATGTTCCCTATTCCTCTATGGCCCTTGAGCGTCGCCATACCTATCCTCTAGCCTCTTGTCTTGATTTCTTTTCCAGCTAATAGAAATGGTGTGGCTACTGGGATCAAAATCTCCACGGCTAGTGGTGTAAAATATGTTACTCCTATGACTAGGTGCGGCTCTGTGGCCTCTTTCATGCACAGTTCGCTACTTTTGCATCTCCAAACTGTGTGCGTTCCCTGTCTCTATAGCTGCAAAACCTCCCTGCTTTTGCACTTCTAGTCTGCGTACTTTCTACTCACACGGTTCCTACATGTATTCTGGCTGGCGAATCTTTTGCTCATACCGGTCGCATCTGCAAAATTGTAACATCCGTGCTCCCTCTGAGTTCATGCGCATGCATTCGTGCATCTACTATGTACACCCGCGTGCATCGTGACAGTTTT